>NC_047028.1:31046708-31128176 GCF_902652985.1 Pecten maximus
AATATTGGAAAATAGAGAATCTTTTCCAATTGCGCAACAAAATTTGACACTTATACAGTACCACCATATAAAAGATTAAGTTCTGGAAGAAAACTTTCCTCGCTATATTTCTTACTACCTATCAATACAACCTATGTTTAACTGGTATTGACGTTCAGCCCAGATATCTTGAAAGTTCATTAAACGACTATCTTAAAGATCTCTCTGACCCATCTAGTATCAATCCTGTGTCGGCAGCATATTGTAGATTTAACATATCTACATATTCAATCTGTATCCCTTTGATTTCATTATTGCTCCTTATTCTAGCTGCTAAAACTTTGACACAGACGATAAAAATATATGCGTAGACCGGCTCCCCCTAAAGTTGACAGTCACGTTGACCACTGGTGTCAGATGTAGGGAGATTTCCGCTTTGATTGACTAAACGAGATACAGTATTGTGTTATGTCTTGACCCATTTTCTGATACCCACCCAAAAATTGAAATAATTCAACTCCTTATCAATAAAGCGCATATTGGCCTGTTTCGACTTAACGATGACCGTTTTCAAAATCAAAAAAATAAATGTTTGAAACTCAGTTTTTGAATACAAACCTTAAAACTATAACATATACAAATTATTATTTGCGAAAAATGTGTTTGATCATTGCAATGAATATTTCATTAAATGACCGTAAAGTTGAATCATTGGGCTATTTGCAACTTTCGAGGGGGTTTTCCCGCATTCATATAATTTTTTGACATAGAGCGCATCGGAAGACCAACTTTTACAATGTCTAGTTTTATTCTATGTACAAAAAGACAACTAAAATCCTATTCTTAAAAAGTGGTCCTCCGATGCGCCGGTATCGAAAAATGGAAAAAACGTAGTTGATAAAATATTTTAATTCTAGCATTAACTAGACTTACTATAACTGATAACAGAAACTTTGCATTGCCGTAAGTGCGCATAGCTCATATGATAGACCAATTGCTTGGCAACCCGGAGGTTCTGAGTTCGAATCACCAAAATGTATCATATTCATATTTTGTTGTTTCTAAAAATAATATCATTTTTTTTGATCGGATTGGAAAGATATTTTTAACAATAAATGCATATTTGATATAGAATATTTAGTATAAAGATAGATATTTTGAGATAAAAAATGACTTTGGTTAAGCCTGGTTGAAATCACAACCGATTTACTCTGTATCATTCAAAGTAAAATGTAAATGAACTCCAGCTTCGACAACAGGTTTTTAATGATTACATGGATGAGTAGTGCAAAATTCCTATTTAACACGTCAATTTAACTTAATTTCATATGGTATTGATTGACTACATACATGCAATCCGTTCACAACACACAGCGCGCCAATGGACCATGACGATCTATTTTGGTACTGTGGGAATCACTGGGGTCACATGATATTTTTTACCTGTACTTTTAGCCCCGACTATCGCTGTACGTGGCCTAGGTCAGGATAGGCGGAAAACGACCATATCTCTTTCCAGAAAATAGAATCGAAAATGTTTTCAAAGACAATCCTTGAATATTCAAATCTTCGGCATAACACATTACATTATATAGAGAAGGAATATTTTCGCCAAGATTGCCCTTCGTGTAAAATATCATTTAAGTTTGTAATAATATCACCATTTTCCTTTTCTATTTCTCAATCTTTGAGATAAGATTTTTATTTTCAAGATTAAGAAAATAGGACGTCGGTTTCTCTCCATCTTCAATCCAATTTTGCTCTAGATTTAGTTCTACTGCCTTTTACTTTTCTTTTTTATAACAACGGCCGAATGATCTTAGATATAGCTAGGTTATATGCTTGACTTATTAATGCTAGACAAAAAGGTTTAGATGACAGAGAGAGAGAGCACTGCAATACTATGCTTATTTGTAAAATAATTAGGCTTTTGACCAACACAAATCGGTTTTATGGGGATTCCACTGATTCCCCATAAATCCAAGAACTATTTGATAAGAATCGGGATGCAAAAATTTGTTAGTTGCCGCCAAAACTTGAAAATGTGCTATTTTAAGAACAACTGGCAAGTCGCCTTTAGGAATTATGGGTAATATTCCCCACAAACCTCAGAACGTTGATAAATATTCCCCACAAGACGACTTTAAAGATATATGATAACGAATTCCCCACAATACTAAGAACAGTGATAATTATTGCAAATAAATAGGCATATTAAGAGAGAAACCTAAGTATCGATCCCCATTCAAACGAAGAATGAGAATATTTAACACCCCCCCCCCCCCCCCCCCCCCCCTCTCCCCCACGCACACTCACAAGAATGTGTAATATCCCTTCGAGCAGTGACCTTGACCTGAACAGTGGGCTGGGTAACCCCAGATGAGGATTTCCTTCCTGTTTGCACCTCGCGCATTGATTACTATGCATTCTATTTTTGATAGGAACGTATGTATTTGTTTTCCGAATCTTTCGCTCTAACTTTATGGCAAAATTTTTTTTATGAATTTTGGGTTATGACGTCATTGTATCAATAGTGTGTCTGTATATTGTGTGACAGTCTCACAATTGGCTATCAATGTATAAATATGTCACCAGGGGAGTCCTAAAGCATCCTTAATCGCGATTTGCCTTCAACTGTCGCTGTGATTGTGGTACTAGGCGGCATGCGTCAGTATTTACACCAATGTTTCTAAAGAAAGTGTCTAATATAGTCGGGCTTGGAATCACATATGGATCTCATAATAGCTTTGAAAAGGGAAACAGCTACATACGGTGTAAATGCGTAAAAAATGCGAATCTTAACAAAACCTACATGTATGCAAATTTCTGCTGGGCCTCGTTAGTACCAATTTCTGGTGTACGGTATACACAGGAAAGCAAGCGACTCAAAGACAACGAGAAACGATGTCCATCTCGGTCCAGCTACATCTCGGTCCAGCCACTTCGACTGATGAAGTTACTGTATCTTTGGTATACGGGGGTAAATTTTTTGTTAAAATTGATTTATTTGGATATGGTGGGGCTGAGGTAAAAGCGCAGGAAACGGATCTAAGGGGAGTTATAGGAGAAGGGACAAGAAGCTATTGGGTCTGACTACCCCGTGTGGCTCTAAAGGTTACAGATCGAATACCGAAGTGGACACTAGATACTGAATTTTGGGTTAATTTCAGCTTTCTAAGTATTCCTTTTTGTTTCATAGCACTTCTACAGAGTATTATCAATATGGTGCGTCCATTTACATTTGGCATATCTGGGCAAATAACTACAGTGGACCCTCGATAATCTGAACACCTTCGTTCCCAGCCCAAAACGGCCGGATTACGAGTTTGCCGGACTGCCGAGTTTCGTCTACCAGGCATAGGCCTGTCATAGGCGTTTTTTTAAGGCTATAAAAAAATTTCCTCGTCCGAAAAAGGGGGGGTCCTGACCCAAAGGACAGGTTACTTGATATGATCATAAGAAATATTAATTTTGGGAGGAAACATAAAAAGATACGTGTTACGTGTAAAGCTCAATAATAAACAATGAGAGACGAGAATATTTTTGACACCGAGTTTGAATTTGTGTTTCTTTCTTTCATATATAATCCGGTAAGGTGTTCTAATCTTTAGCAGCTAAAAAAAAAATTGTACCAAAAACCAGAACGTACAGAAGGGGAAAGGGCCTACCACCTTGCCTTACACGACGAGTGATGGGAAAAGGGTCAGAGATAAACCCATTTACAATAACAGACGATACAACATCTTTGTATAAGATACTGTCCCATTGAACAACATCAGGGCCAATGTTTCAGTTTTCCAGCCGTCATAATAAAAGTCGTGTATTCCATGGATCATTTATAAGTTGGAATAGCAACGATTATCACTGTACTCGGTGAGGGGTCAGAGTTCAGGAGCTTAATTATTAGGGAGATTTGTTCATGTGACAACCCAGGCACGCCATGAAAATCACACTTGGGCTCGTTTGGTGTGGTTAGTTTGACTACTGTTTGGCAGTCTTCATATATAAGACAAAAGTTTCGTGACAGCGTTGGTGTGCAAACCTATTTATCTAAATATACATTAATTTACAAATTCCTGCGAAGATCAGACAGGGACAACATATGTAATATCAAAATTTGTACATTTGAAAATTATTTTTCTGTGTCTATCTGCGTTCAGAAAGCTATTTTTCATTATATTCAATAACATTCCTTAGCATAGTATAGTAACGTTCACCTTACGTTTCAAAGCAATATGTAAATCAGAATTCACCCACGTTTCCGGTTGTAAGTAGTTCTTCATAGGAAGTGTACCAAAGGGAGGATGGTGGGCTAGATCAGACCTCAGAAAAAAATTAAACGCTACTATGCCCAAATTATACATCATATTTAAATGAGCAATTTAAATATGTAAATGAGATTTTACCTCCATTTTTGACTACTCATTCATCCATGAATGTACGTTTAACAGTGATGATATAGGCGCTTATCTTAATTGAGAAAGTATAAGATTATTTTTTATACAAGTTTAATGCAAATCACAGGCTGTTATTGACATGTCAACAGTAACTTGAAGTTAAAACATGTATGCTTCTAAAATGCTCCATATACATAACAAAACATACTTAAACCACAGAATCAACACTATTGGCACGGTTTCGAGTAAATTAACTGATACACATGGTAAAATTTTTGCACTTTACTTAATTTTGCGTTTCTTGAAATACATTTTTTTATATTACACTACAATTTGATCATGTAACCACGACAAACGTTTCTAAAACGTATCACACCTACTTTGACGTTTCGAAAGTCAAAACAGAATCCAAAATTTCATCGCAATCAATGTCCGACAAGTTTCCTCACTGAGCCTCGAGACTAAAAATCACGTCTTCACGTTTTATTGAATGAACGGTGTTTCAAAAGGCATGGTCGCTGGAAGAGCGAATCAAGCACAGATGGCTATGTAGCCGATTCTTCATCAATAATGTTGGAAGTTACTCAGAACTTACATGTAGGTTTGTATGTTACAGCCGAGGGATACGTTGGGGGAATTACACAGAGAAATGACAACACGACACCATCATTCTCGCTTCGTGGCGGTGACAACACTTTTTCTCTCATATCGCGCCATGTTGGATAGAGTTTGCCCATGTAAGATAGGTACATGTATGTAAGATCTTACATAGCATTTCACGCGCGCGGAGTAATCTACGTTCAAGGGGGACAACTCTTTCAACGTCGTGTGCTTGTATTTACATTTGACAGTCCTTAGATTTATTATATCGTCGGTGTCGGTTGAAACGTTGGATTTTACTATAAAAATACACACATACTGAGATAAATATATATCATATCAGCTATAAACCAATAGGGCTACACGGTTAGACATTTCATCTGAGCGAAAATATAACTCCGTTACTGTTAAATATTAATTATATACATACAGTAGTAGACTAGCCTCACTAGGCCTACAGGCCTGTTGTAACAGTTACAGTAAAGACTCGCCTATCCTACAGGTTTGTCATTTGTCATTTAAAACATGCAAACACACACAATCACCTGGCAATTATAGGAAGTTGAATAAAAGCCATAAATAATAAAAAGAAAAGTTTATAAAAAAGAAAATGTCAAACATCATAACCGATGAAATGGTTCCGTTTCCGTCAGCGCAGGGGCCTGGATTGTTCACTCTAGGCCTACTGAACTCAGTAATATAACCTGTGTATTTGGAACATTCGGTACAAATGACACCCCTCGATATTCATGTAAAGAAATATGTATTATATTTTTAACACAGAGTCTAGGGCCTACTGTATATTTGTGTAGAGTAACCAGGAAAAAAACTAACTGTTATCCTAGCCTTTCATCGTTATCGATGGACCTACCTTCGTCATTCTATCAAGAAAACTGGTTAAACACATATAATCCTATGTCACAGAAAGGATCGAATACTCGTATCGAGTCACTGTTCGCTGCTTCACACATGAAGTTGCAAAAATCACCGTGAATTTAAAATTACCACCCACGAAACATCGCCGCGTCATGGCGATCGAGATCGACATCACTCTCAATAGCCTTGAACTACATTTGTATGAATGGAATTCCAATGACAGTCGTGACGTCACGTAGTGACGTAGTATTTTATAAAAAATGTGGCTTGGCAATACAAAGTACAGTGTGTTCCGTGAAATGATCAAATATGTCGAGGTGCAAATCAAATCATAAGTAAAATTGGAAAAAATAATTTCAGCATTGGATTTTTCAAAACTTCTTTTTCTCGGATGTTGACAATTTGATCACGGCCACGTAAAAGTCGGTAATTTTTATCGGCGAATTGTTCATTCGTTTTTCACTTAAGCACAGAAGGAATGAAATTTGTGAGCAAACTAAGTTTGCCAAAATTGGGTATGATCTTTCAGAATATCATAAGTATTTTTAGTCAAAACGTCAAATAAATTTTTTTTTAAATGAAGAAAATGGATGGCTGAGTGACACTTTCGCCAGAAATTTGGTAGTGGTATGAGAGAAAAAACTCTTTCATTATGTGTGTATGTAGGATAGGGATATTCCACCCTCGGGATCACAAAATGTGGTAAAACCATCGGCAAGCCTCGGGTTTCACCACATTTTGTGACCCCTCGGGTGGAATATCCCTATCCTACATATACACATATGAAAGAGGCTTATAATATTCCGGAAAACAACAAAGCAAACTAATATTGAAACCAACATATAAACAACCGGCTGACATCATCCGGAGCTAAGACATTTCATGGTCACCTAAAATATATATTTTACATATTTATAACATGTAGTTTTATATCAATTTTTATTTATCAGTGCAACACCCTTTCTTTGTAATTCTATTTAAACGGCGGGCTGGACAGCAAATGGATATTTGCGTTTTTGTTTTATGTTCAATGCACATTTTAGTGTAGAGAAGACTAAAATATTCCCGCGTTTCGTAGTATAGCGAGAATAGTTTGTCTTGTTCGACACGTTCTAGCTAGTGTAGCACGTGCTGTGTGCTATTGCGTTTCGCAGTGAATGCGAGTTGGGGTCATTTCTAGCCGTCGTTCCGTACTGAGCGGTTATACCATTTTTTGTTTTTTGTTTTGGCTAATTGTAGGTTCATAACGGTCAGTGTCTGTGTGTCTGTATTGTACAGGAGGATCTAGCATAGGTTCCAATGTTACCCTTGAGGATAACTTGCAGTGGGAAGTAGTTAGTCTGAACTCTCCCTTGCCATTGGACGTAGGTTCCCGGAAATTTATCCGGTCTTTCCTGAGCGAGCAGGTTGATCTCGGTGAAGGGGATTTTCACTCCTGAAAAATGTAATCGTATTATAATAGTGGCAATCTTTGTCCTTATATCATTTGTATAATCAATGTTTTTTCACATCTGACATTAAAGGCCGACCGCTATTTAAACGGCGGGCTAGCTTCTATTGTTGTTCTGGAATCAGTGGAGTAAGAGAAGCTGTGGTTGTCAGGCCAATGTTTGGATAAGGCCTAATCATGATCAGTAATCAATGTTCAATGGACCAGCTATGAATTGTAATCACCTTATTAGGATATGAAATAGTATAATTACATAAATCTGTTATCTTATTTTGAAAAGATAATTATCTTTTTATAATATAGCAATAATTACTTTTTATACTTATTATTTTCTAACTTCAAAATTTTGGAAAAAAGATCGTGTGAATTTAAATTACAAACAAGAATATAATAATTTGCTTAAATGTCGTCATTATAAAGTTACATATATGTAGATATGATACGACTGTATTGTTTTCATAACCTATCAAAATATATTAAGAAACTTTAATTTTACCTTCTGTCAGATATAATTCACTGACAATACACATACATTCTGTAGGTCAGTATCTTATACACAAAGCTCGGGCTCGGTTGAGTTGTCTGCCCTTAGCACGGTCTCCGTGTAAACATGGCGAGCCAGCTGGCTAGTCCGGTGTTCTGAGGCTCGGTTACTAAAAAGTCCAAATTTCCAATGAAATAAATCGAGATTGATGTTGAAGTTGATATTTTAAAAACAAGTTATGTTTACTGGTTACATGCATGTATGAATATTACAAAAATAAAGCATGCATTTTAAATAATTTGCAAAAAAATCTTGACTATTCCACAGGTACTAAATTTATATTGGAATTGTCCAATTTTAATTTGTAACATCATTTCTTGTCTATTTAAACACCCGTTTCTGGTTGTTGTAATTATAACAACCAGAAACGGGTGGGTTTTTTTTTAAAAAAAAAGGCGCTTTATAATTGATTCCAATGTTGTATCGGTGCATAAAAGACAAGAAATGATGTTACAAATTAAAATTAGACAATTCCATTATAACTTTAGTTCCTGACCCCAAGTAACTGTGGAATAGTCACGCTTGAGTGCGGGTTACAAGAAATGACCCCCTGAAAAATGGAAATCGGCGATTTCAAGAGTAATAATTATTTTCATGAAATGTTGCTGTCACAGTTATGTAACACACAACACAAACAAATGTAGAAAACATGGGTTTAATCAGTTCATCCGTTGAGGAGAAAAGCGAAAATATCCAAAGCTCGGGCTCGGATCAAAAGCTGGGATACAAGAAATGACCCCAATCATTTACATCCGGGGTTGAAAGGTCATGTGCTTATATAATCGACTGTCACCAGCTGCAGACGCACTTTTTGGGGTCATCTCGGCATACTTTATTTTACAGGTGCATGTACAGGACGTCGTTTGTGAGATCACGGATTAATTAGATAGCATGTTTTAATGCCAGTGATGAGATCGTTCTTTCCTTTTCTTCAACTGCACCATTTCGGTAGCTGTTGAAACTTCGTTTTGAAATCGAAAGATTGTATGTAACGGTGCTCAACTTGTTCAGGACAGGGCCGGGGCATTATACGTACACCTTGAACTAGCAGTCTGGCGTTAGCCCTAAATACTTTAAAATTCTGGCGTTGACACAAAATAACTACTAGAAATACCCCTAAAGTATTCTCTTTTCTTTCTCACTTCAATTCAGTTTCTTTATTCTGTAAGCCCTTCAGCCAGCTTAATTATTATTAGAGTAGCGTTGGATGCTTACTCAATTACACTTAATCAGGTAATTCATCAATAACTTACATATTAGATATGTGATGTAATGTGGAATTACATAGAAAATCAGTATTACGAGGAATACTTTACTTAAGCATTGAACTGTTTTCATTTGGAAGTTATGGGCTGAGGAATCGTTGATACCGCACATGTACTCAAATAATATTAGAGGTTTACACGACAGGTAACTTTTGACAGGCTTTCATGTAACCTCTAATCACCCATTGCACGTAGAACCTGTTGCTGTGACCCACCTAATTGAAATCGCGTATAAGTTATAATAACTCACATTTTATATGATGTGACTTACATAATTCAATGAAGCTATGATAAATAAACACAGTTACAATATTGTGTCCATATCTATATCAAAGATCAGTGATTATAAGCCTCTTTTGTCGTTTAAGCGTAGGTCCCATTTCTACATTGTATATACCGCCATACTTGTTTTAATTGTGATCTCTGGAGGTTATTTCCGGTTTATCAAAATTTAGAGTTGAAATAGACGAAACAAACGAAACGCTGTGAAAATATTGCGTTACGCTATCCGTTTTATTTGTATTCCGTATTTTATAATGACCGGAACAGCAAAGTTGTTTTAGTGACCCAATATTTAAATACAGTAGGTGTGCAAGTGAATTATTGTGGATATAATTATATTTAAGAGTTGTCCATTAACTGTCTGTGCATAAATGGATTGATACTTCATCAACAAGTAAGCGTACACATATTTGTTAACATGAATAATCGTTTTAGATGGTTTATGACACTTTTTTGTCGCGCCCCAGAATCAGGGCGCTGGCAGCTACAAGAAAAACACGCTGATGGGATATGAGGTCGCAATATCTACCAATGTAATCAGGTGGAATAAGACCTCATATACGTATAGGAGTACCGCACATGGTGCTTGTTTACACTTTGCCTTTTCTAATTCTCAGTCATGATGAATGAAGATTTTCTAAGTGACAATTTTTGAATGAGAATGAACTGAAAGTTGAAGATTGTTTGTGTTTCAATAATGAGGACATTTCCGCTAAGTCCAAACATGGTAACGTTGATACTGGTCGTGATAGCGTGGTGCAGGCGGCCGTCCCATCTGTTGACATTTCTAAACCTCGTAAATTTGGAGGTCTTTGCCATGAAAATGGAGAAAGGTTTTTGTCTGAATTTAATGCATACACCAAACTGTATTCTATTCACAATGATGAACAGAAGTGTTCCCTGTTTTACCTATTGTTTAAGGGCCCTGCCCAGACCAGGTATATATCTAACAATTTACAGACGAAAACATGGTCTACCGTGGTTTTCGCATTTCGTCGACATTACATAACAGTGACGTCTGCGAGCCTAACCCTCCTGATGGAGACAAATGCTTTCAATACTTTGACTCTTGGGCAATATGAATCATTGGAAGATTTTCATTCTCGACTTATTGAGAAGGATCACCGCATAGGCAAGACCGATATAGACATTTTGTCCAAATTCATATCCTCCCTCCCAGAGAAGTTGGCCATGTATGTAACACTTGGCGGACCTACAGACAGTGCAGATGCACTAGCAAAAGCAAAAATGGGGGAGGTATTTGGCAACAGGGATCGGACAACACCATGTAATATTGCCACCATACAGACTGAGCGAACCACACTGGAAGCCAAGGTTGATAAGCTTACTGAACTTGTTCATCATATGTGTACCACAAACACCCCTTCTGCTATTCATGGTACTCAGACGACATGTGTAGGTGCCTCACAAGTGTGTCAGCAAGGTCATATAGCCACCGAGTGTCAACATCTGAGGGCGCCTGCCATTGACTTTTCAAGACCCCCTCCGTCGATGGTACAACCTGCTCCATCTGCCCCTCTGCGATGTGCATGGCTCCATCATCAGCCTTGGGAGGTCACCACCATTAAGCGACGTCACCGTAGTGTAGAACCTGTCCGACAGGTTTATATAGACAGTACTCATGATGTTAGCAGCGGTACAGAGACAACTAGTGTTCCTGACAGTGAAGAGGCAATATCGGACATTACTAGTAATACATCAGCTACTGGTCCATTTATGTACTTACCTGTCAAATTGAGTCACAAACTGTTGCAGCACCTTTAGATACTGGCAGTAGCATTAATGTAATTTCTCAGTCATTCTATGATCAATTGCCTGTCAGGGTTAAGTCAAGTATTGATACTAGTACTGCTATATATCAAAGCCAAAACTCCATATGGTTCATGTATACTCAGTGTATATGTTTTACACCATACTTCCCATCCTCTCATTTTGGGTTCTCAGTTTATGACAAATAATTCTAGAGTCTTAGATTTTGGTTCCCTAAAGGTTGGTTTCAACAAGTTAAAAGTCAGATGTTAGTCTCGTCTCACAATAAATCCAAACTCTGAGTGTATGGTATGGTGTAAACTACCTAAAGATTGTACTATAGGTTTACAAGGGGTCTGTTCTGGGAGTAGGAAAGCTTTGAAAGCTGGTTTACTGGTTGCAAGATCGGTCAACACAATTTTTCCTACAAGGAAAATCCCAATTAAGCTTCTCAACCCGGGGAATTTGACCATTACTATACCACGCTACACAGTGCTGGCTGATTTTGATACTATGGACAGCTCATATCATGTTATTGTACAAAATTCTGATGTATTATGCAATAATGTTACCAGAGTTAAAGGTTGCAAAGATTTTACCAAACCAGATGTTACTGAGAAATCTATGTCTGTTCAACCAAAGGATGCTCTTGGTATTACTGGCAAAGTAAGCCATACAAATGCTGTTGATGTTTTTCTTTCAAATGTTGTTCATGCAAATGATGTTCAATTCAATGACAATGCAAATGTTCCTATTCAACCTGATGTTTTTTTATTCAAATGTTCATGCAAATGTTCGTATTCAACATGATGTTTTTCATTCAAATGTTGTTCATGCAAATGATGTTTAATTCAATGACAATTCAAATGTTAATATTCAACCTGATATTTTTCATTCAACTGTTATTCATGCAAATGATGTTCAATTCAATGACAATTCAAATGTTGTTCATGCAAAGGATGTTCAATTCAATGACCATGAAAATGTTCGTATTCAACATGATGTTTTTCATTCAAATGTTGTTCATGTAACTGATGTTCAATTCAATGACAGTGAAAATGTTCATATTCACCCTGTTTTTCATTCAAATGTTTCTGTCAATGATGTTCAAAGTCAACAAATCTATACTAAGGATAGTCCTGTAGATAAAGTTCACCATGACAATTTTATTTCACCTTCTCATAGTGATTATTCAAAGGATGTTCATGTTACAGATGTTCATACAAGTGATGTCAGTAATGTAAATACTGTTCAGAAAGATGTTTATATGGAGGGTACTGGTGATAGTGATGGTTTTGATCAATTTATTTCTTACTTTCATGTAAATGAGAATTTGACAGATGTCCAGAAAGGTACTTTACACCGGTGTTTGTTCAAGTATAGAGACATTTTTTGCAACTGATGAGAACCCCTTGCTTGACTTTACCAATGTTGCTGAACATAGGATCAATTTAAAACCTAATGCTGTTTCTGAACAGCATAATATAAATTCCTCCGCCTTCCAATGGGCCTTAGTACAGCACCTAATAGCTTTCACCTACTGATGGACAAAATACTACACGGTTTGACTTTTAGGTCAGTTTTATGTTACCTGGATGATGTTTTGATTTGTTCAAACACTTTTGCACAGCAAGTGAAAGACCCGGAGGAAGCATTTCAGCGTCTGAGAGTTGCAGCACTAAAATAAGGCCCAAAGAGGTGTGCATTTGCCAAAGAGAAATGCATTTATCTCGTTCACGAGATATCGCGTGAGGGCATCCGTCCACCTCAGCATCGTATTACTGCGGTTCTAAAACTGCCAGTGCCTAAAAACCAAAAAGAACTGCGTCGGACAATGGGATGATTTAATTAGTTCCAAAAATTCATTCCACGGTTTAGTGAGATCGCTTTTCCTATAAACCAATTACTGAAGAAAGGTGTCAAATTTGTGTGTAATTCTATACATGGTTATGCATTCGCTCAGCTGAAACAATTGTTGTCTACATCCGATGCTTTGGCCTTTCCGCGATATGACCTAGACTTTCGCTTGGCTGTTGATAACCCTAGTCATGGAGTTGCATATATGCTCTACCAGAATCACCCAGATGGCATCAACCGCGTAGTCAGATTTGGTTCGAAAGGATTGAATACCTACCAACAGACCTATGGACTTACAAAGCAAGAATTACTGGGTATGGTATACAGCGTCCTTGACTGTGCACATTTTCTTCGTGGACGCAAGTTTGTTGTTGAGTGTGACCATCAGGCCCTGCAGCCATTGTTACAAAAACAACTTAGAGGTGCCATTTACGAGCGTTGGCTTGCTATTTTACAGCAGTTTGACATCAAACTTGAATACAAACCAGCTAGTCAGATGACAGTACCTGATACTCTATCGCGCTGCCACCCCAATCCAGACATGGACATTATGGAAGCTAGTCCTGTGGAGGAAGACCTTAATTTTCATTTTGTGCCTGATACTCATGCTGTGGGAGTAACGCTTCCTGACGGGCGGAAGTTAAGTTCTGTATTACATTCTGATAGCAGTGACAAAGATGCTGTGGTCAATAACATTTGCATTGTACCGTCTTCAGTTTACAATCTGATGTTCTCTGCAAGCGAGCTTATGATACTGATACTGAAGATACCGATACAGAACCTGCTGCTGCCAATGCTACCATTTCGCGAAAGCGCTTTCGAGTTCGAAAAAAAAGTTACGAATGTTGCGTTTGAACCTGCCCGTAAGCATGCGATTAACATCAATAGTGCATTTACTAAAGACAATGTGAAACCTAGGGACACTAGGGTCGTTGCTCATTAAAATGTTTCTGATACGGGTGATATTCCATTGCTACCGTCAGAGATAACTGAGGACGAACAAACTGTCAAGCCATATGAGGATATCTTTGAGGCTACTACAGAAGAGGACCAATATAAGCACAATTGTGTCTACAGTGAGGATACTACTGTTTCTGATGTTAGTCCTATGGTTAAACCGTTTACACTGTCTACAGACATTGATTCAGGTCAGGATATCCAGTCATTACTAGATTCCCCTATCCCATCGGATGGAACATTGCGATTGTCAGAGATTTAACAAACCCATTAAGTCAAGTTCTTTGTCTACTGACTCTCATGTTATTACAGACTCTGGAGCTCGAGGAGGACATCGCTAATCAACATGTCATTTTTCAAGGAACTGATCATATGTTCACTAAGGAAAACACTAGGGATCTTCAGAGGAAGGATGAGAAGTTCAAAATGATAATTTCCTTTTTGAAAGAGGATATACTTCCGGATACTCAGAAAGCCACAAAACAGGTCATACTTGAGAGTTCGGACTAGGCTTTACTTGATGATATGCTATTCCACTCGCAGGTTGCCAAATCTAAGCGTTTACAGACTTTGAAGCATTATCAATTGGCTTTGCCTGCAGACATGGTACCAACAATCCTGACAATCTATCATGATTCCCCCGTCGGTGGACATTTTGGCATACAAGAAACACTTGATCGTATTCGAGAACATTATTTCTTTCCGCGCTTATCTGCCATTGTCTCGGATTATGTGCATTCTTGCCCTGATTGCCAACAACGCAAGGTACCATCAGTACCCCAGCGACATGCCATCACTGCTCTACCAATCCCACGTAAACCATTTGAAGTATGGGAGATTGATCTTCACGGACCATTACCAATTACCCCTTCAGCGAAATCATACGTGTTTACTGCTGTTGACATGTTTTCCAAGTACCTATACACTATTCTTATTGCCAGTAGTGACGCGCTTTCTGTTGGTGAGGCATTATTTCCTTCGGTGTATGTGACACATTGGTTTTAGATCAGGGGTCGGAGTTCATTGCGAAAGTTACCCAGGAAACATGTCGTTTGTTACAAGTGAAGCAAAACCACCCCCAGCCATTCTCACCACTGCCTCGGGGCATGTGAACGAACTCATAGAGTGCTTGCCACTAAACTGACGCCGTACATGAATGATCGCAAGGACAACTGGGAGGCAATCCTTCCTGTGGTAGTATTTTCCATGAATGCATCAATTAACCATAACACGTGCTCCTCATCTTTTGAGGTTATTTTTGGTACCAGACCTTCCTTCCTTCCTTTGTGTACACCCATATGACTGGTCAGGTAGTGTCTGATTGATTTAATCAAATTCCGGATATTGACCCAGCGTCCGGGTCTTTTTGTTTGTATGTTTAGAGTTGACTTGTTGTTTTCCGGATAATAAATGGTGGTACACGTAGTGCAGCGTGGATTTGTTTTATGAATTTTAAACACCTCAAGCAGCCAAGAGCACGAGTAACCTCCACACCCCCACAACAATATTTTGTTGTTGTCTTGACAACGCGAGAGGCCGATATGATGTTGTTCTACATGTGTGCACACATGTACGATAACTTCAAATACAAAGAATATATAGGGGATGTCCATTAGGTGGATGTCACCAAATACAAAGAATATATAGGGGATGTCCATTAGGTGGATGTCACCAAATACAAAGAATATATAGAGGATGTCCATTAGGTGGATGGCACTAAAAACAAACAATATATAGGAGATGTACATTAGGTGGATGGCACTAAATATTAAGAAAATATAGAGAATGTCAATTAGGCGTAAGACACCAAATATAAAGAAAATATAGGGATGTCGATTAGGTGTATGGCACCATTTAAAAAGAATAGATGTCCATTAGGTTGATGACATCAAATACAAAGAATATATATAGAGGATGTCCATAAGGTGGATGACACCAAATACATAAATAATTTAGGGGATGTCCATTAGGTGGATGTCACCAAATACAAAGAATAATTAGATGCCTATTAGGCGGATGACACTAAAACAAACAATATATAGGAGATGTCCATTAGGTGGAAGTCACCAAACACAAAGAATACAAAGGGGATATCCATTAGGTGGAAGTCACCAAATGCAAATATTATATAGGAGATGTCCATTAGGTGGATGTCACCAAATACAAAGATTTTATAGGAGATGGCCATTAGGCGGATGTAACCAAATACAAAGATTATATAGGGGATATCCTTTAGGTGGATGACACTAAAAACAAACAATATATAGGAAATGTCCATTAGGTGGATGACACCAAATACAAAGAATATATGAAAGGGCTGTCGTTAAACAAAAGACAATGGGTGCCTTCATTTTAAATGCTCATTGAGAAATTACAACATTGAAAACAGGGAAATGAAGACAAGAAAACATTTTTGTTGTATTCAAGTTGTTTATATAATTCAGGATAACATAAACATTGGTGCAAAAGTACTCCCAACAATAGATAATCAAAACAAATTGGTTCAATTGGATACCATATCTTGTTGATCACACCTATAGCTTTTGATATTTATCAACGATTTTAAAGATTGACTACAGACTTGAAAAATATATTTCTTTAAAACTCAATTCCAATTCCGGGATTAGTATCCATTCAATACAGTTTTAACAGTTTAATAACTCTTCACACTCTTTACACTTAGTCAGTTTCAGTAAAGATGAAGGTATACTGTGTTAACCACAAACTGAAACAAAGACCGATTCGGACGCAGGAAGAGCTACCTTGCCTCGACTTCTTTCTTGTTTCACAAACTACGTATAATACAGACACAGAAACTTAACTATATACATAGGGTGTTTACCTATTACAACATTAATAAAATTATATCCTGTATGTCTCTGTCTATGCTTTAAGTTATATACGACATAACAAGCTCCGATTTATGTGGAGTTAGAGGTAAACTCATAACCATTTCGCTTGAATCGGTGTCCATATCAGTTTATTTCTACAAACGACTCGGTATCAGTAATTTCAAAATTTTGTTTACGGAAAGTGAGGAACTTTGTATCTCTTTGAATCGTAACATAGTCCCAGAGACGTTGAAAGGAAGTAGGGAGTGGATCAAGTCCGGCCAGTTTAGCTATATCCTTGTTGAAGCGCCATTGGCGATCACCATCTCCCATAAAATGAGCTTTGGTGTCATCAAGTCCCTCTCGTTTTCTGTCAGCGAAATCGTTTTCAGCATCTTCTATCATCTGATCTTCTGGAGGTAACGCGACGGTACCGTCCAAAATGGCAACTACCACTTTCGCTATCTCGAAATTTTGTGGAAAGTAGGATAGGAGTCGAGGAATACCGACAAAGAGCAGAGTGCTGAATTTAATGTGTACGATGTGCTTGTACAGCGGGGTGATACGTTCAGAATTAACCTGGATGATGTCCTCGGATAGAAATGGGAACTGGGCAAGAAAACCAGTGCAGAACACCAGAACGTCGACCTCTTCCTCCGTGTCATCGAGAAATACAACTCTGCTTTTCGTCATCTTCTTGATACCGGTTTTTTGAACGACATTTCCTGGCAATGCAGTTGGGAGTGTATCTTTCAGATGGCTGAGGAAAACCTGAATAAACGATTAAATATGACACTATTACGAGAATTGGTCACAAAAATAAACTTTTGTCGAAGCATAATTATATGATATACATATATACTTGTGGGGGCAAAGGAGGCAATTTCTGACGATTATATCAACAGATAGATAATTTACATTCATAATGAATACTTTATCATCATGTTAATCCAAAATAATTCTTAAATAGTGTTTGTCTTCTTAGTATACGGACAATGCATTTCAAAAAAAAGTTGATTGTATCAATTGGACTAAATTTCTGACCGAGAACATCCAATTTTCCCAATGTGTATACCTGTTTTGCATATGCAGATATCCCGACAGCTATATCCTGTCCAGAAAAGGACGCCCCTAGGACAACAACATTCTTGCCCTTGAAGTTCTCCGGAGTCCTGTAATGGTGACTATGGAATACTTCACCTTGGAATTCCTCAATGCCTTCGATTTCTGGAGAATTCATCTTCTCGTGATGACTTGCGATCAAAATAGAAACATAAAATGTTTTTTTTTATATAGAAATATACAGTAAATAAATAAAAAAAACAAACACAAAGCATTACCACATATCGCGTGAGGAAATATAACGTTTCCAAATGCTATAACGATATTGACCATATTTTTTGTCCATGGTCTTCATCAACTTGCACCTCTCTCTCTTTCGAAACCTTCGTAGCAGAGGATACGTTAAGATCGGTGTGGTCGCCTGACGATGAAGAGCCTGCAGAAATTTCAAGTTCTCAAAAATGCAGTTCTTTCATGAACTTACTGTGTAAACATAATGTTTAAAGATTTCTACCTAAATCAAATTGGTCGTTATTAATGTTACCGTGTAATACAAATGTGATGTTCGTAAAACAAATCAAACACGATGTATCAATTTTTGAAAATAGTTCAACCATACGTATGCATCTATTTTATGCACTTGCTCAAATCCATATTTGACCATTTTTCTTAAGTGGTTGAGACACTTGTTTTGTCAGGTTATTGCGTGATTCTTTACTCTGTATCGTCACTCACGCACTTTTTTTAACAATTAGTATCTCATTCTTTCAAATTAAAGTAAACTTTTATAATTTTTGTTTTGTTTTTTTTAGAGTAAAAAATATCACATTTTTCGGGCATGATTGACATTTTCGTAATGAGAACTGTAAAAAAAAGTGATAAAAAACTATTCCCAGTTAATATAATTAAGATTCATCGGCAAAATCGTAGATCTTTTACATTTAGTAATTAAACAAGGTATGTATCTATGATAGCCCCAGACAGATCGATAGGTTAAGTAACTATTGATATCTGACATTAGTAAATTGTATACTTAATTATGTATCAAAAAAATAAATTTCATTAAATTTGTCAAGTTCGATGTACCCTGTGCCGAAACATGTTTATCTTTATCTCAAGTCAATAAAATATAAGTTCATTACTACTCACCCATTGCATACGATCACAGCATCAAATACTTCAGTGTGGACTTCTTCTTTGTTCCTCACATCGAAATAGCTCACTGTCCATTTAGTATGACAGTCTGTGCTATTTGGGCGAACATCCTGAACAAACGTGTTCATCTATGCGACATTAAAGAAATGGAAACATTTTACACATACTCAATTGGCACGGTAAACAGTTTTTCCCCCCTTTTTTAATAGTTTACAATTTCCGGATACTCTGTTTGTAAATGGATTATTGATAATTGAATTTTAAATATATATTATTGATATTCAGTTAATTAATTGACCTGCAGCAGCCCCTATTTGAATCTTTATGATCTTGCTTTCTAGTTAGTTAGTAATAACAATATTATCAGCCTACCAACAGAGAGAAAAGTAATTTTTGTAACAAAATCGTGAGTTAAAATGAGAGTAAAACAACGAAACATTATACATATTTATGCGTTGATGGTTATTCATATTGTGTGGAACAGACCAACACCTTTTTTTTCAAAATTATAAACTGTTTTGAGAAGAAGTTTATGGTTGATAGGCTGTTATAGATTTTTGTTAGGTAGAACATTAATACTATTCAGCAAAATGTGTTTAACAGTAAGTGCATCATTACATTCAACCCAATGAGACTGGTCAGCGCGATTTAAAGTGTACCTTGATGTACTTTCTGAGGTCGTATAAATCGGCATATCTTTGCAGATAGTCGCAAACTTCAGGCCTAGAAAGGAATGATGGTCCAGGTTTATGCGGAAAATCAGGAAATGCCATCAAATGTTTTGGAATATTTGTGCTGAAAATAAAACGTTTGATTCACACTCATCATGATAAATCATTATCAAACTGATAAGGAAAACAATATCATTTTAGGAAACACAATACGTATGACGATCTGAATACGAAATTATTAATCCCCATTTAGTTTAGATGGTTCAGAAAAATATATTGAACACTGGCACACCTTTTGCGTGTTTATTATATACAGTATGTAATCCCCAAAGTCGTTGGTTCGAAGTTTGTTGTGTAATTGATTAATCGTTGATTTTGCATTTTAATTTTTTGCTCATAATTACATTAAATCCCGGTAGATACTTGTGAAGACAGGCATTCCATTGTCATCGACATGTGTGTTCTTGTTATACAACCACAGTCCACCAACGTCACTTCCTCTTTCAAAGCATGTCGGGACATAGTCCTTCTTTGAGGTGAGTAGATTTCTGAGTGCGCTAAGTCCAGCGACTCCCGCTCCAATAACCGCTACACGCTTTGGAGGTTCCGACATAATTCTCTCTAAACAAAACAATTTTTCATTATCATCGATTTTTTACATTCTTGAAAATGCCTGCTGTTTACAAAAACCAATAAGTCTTTGGAGAATTAACAGAATTAAATGAAGATGACGCAGGCTTCATATCTCAATCAGAGGCATATAAATGAAAATTTCAGCCATATCCCCTGCAGTCGAACCAGCTTCATTTATGGAAATTTTTACTACCCTCTTGTAATAACGATTTAAACGAAATTAAGTTGTTTTCATTTAAGACATTAAAGGAAATAAACATTTGAAAGCAAAACTTTAGCCAATTTCCAAATCTGGGGCCTCACCCCTTTGTCCCAAGAGGCTGGACCAGCCTCATTGATATTAAATATGATTGCGCTCCCCGAGATATGTTTCCGATTATATTTGGTTAAAGCTCTCTTTTGCGTTGATGATATACGTGTGTATATTCTAGAAAGGTACCAATTTTTACTCAAATTTCAAAGTGACATGCCTCGTAACGGTAAACATTGAGGTCTAACAGTCAGTCTTTCGAGCTCATAATCGAGCAATCTCGATTGAGATTGTGATAAGCATGTCACCTATGAGTTAAACATTCCTATATTCTATCACAAACTGTTTAGTTGTGATATTGTTAGTCCTAATTTGTTTTTTAACAAGCTTGTGAACCATCTGTAACTTGGGTCAAAAATACGACCGGATATTTTTCACACACATCGATGTGGACTGCAATGAAACAGGGCAATTTTTGTTCGTCGTTGTGATTCATGTGTTTCACAAATAACACATACTTTCTAAACTATTGAATAAATGTTGTTGCTCAACATACGCAGGTCTTTTTCTGGGGTGGAATGATATCCCTAAAAGGGCAATAAACACTGTGGTTAAATTTAAGGATAGTACGATCAGGGACTGATACCAGGGGTGTACACGCGCTAATGATTTGGATCAGGAAACGGCATAGGGTCCCCCTGTTTTAACGTTATTCACGCAAACATCGTCTGTGGTAGAACAACAAAATTACTCAAAATATATTCAGTAATGATCAAATAATTGTGAAACTCACATAATAACAATATCATCAAAAAATCATGTAAAATGATAATACAAATCGAAAATAAACTTGCGTTTCTTCTTTCCACTTTTGACGATGCACACCTGTATCGACACTATGTAAACACCCAACGGACGCCCACAAAACTACGGCTGCAAACTGGACCAGAACAAAGCCGATGCCAGTTTACATAGAGTAGATGCAAGTATGGTCGTATTACAGAATCAACAGAGTCTAGGTTACACAGAGTTAAACTACTATAAATAAAGGAGGATTTTTTTCAGGTCTACATTATTTGACTTGGTTAGATATCCGGATTAGACAGAGCCCTGTTAAGGTCAACAGTAATATCTGTACCCTAGTATCTATGATCTGCAATGTGCTACTTTTGTAAATCGAAAATAAGAATATCATTTCAAATTTTCTAAAATATCTGTGTAATATTTAAATAGTAAATAAACAGTATTTCTAGTATAAGCAGCGCGCCATATCCTTGTGCAATATGATAGCTTTATATAGCAACCAATCTACACTCTAGGGGAAACTAAGAATTGATAACACTATGCACAACCTACTCTGTCGTTCAGAATAAAATCATAAATCACATGTTTAAAATATCCAGAAGCTTGATAGGATAGAAAACAATATTTAAGGATTGTACCTCATTTTGACTTCGTATACGATAGTATGCCCGCAGCGGACATACATTGTAACCTATGGTTAGCCCGTTAGACGTCATAATTATGAAACCGATTCCCGCGCTTATTAATCCGCTGAGCCTTTTTTCACTGCGTATATGCTAATGTATTCGCAGTTCGATTTTATTAAGCTGAAGAAGGGAGAGGGGTAAATATAAATCTATGATGTAACTCTAATTTGGGTGCAATTCTCCGTCCCTCTCAAATATAGTTTTAAATTGTGAATGTCCATACGAGCATAACAACCCCAAAATATTCGTGGCTGTGATTACATAGGCTTGTATTACAAATATTCAGCTCTAAAATCCATACATTTAAAATTCAACACGAGAAAAAATGTCAAGTAAGCAAAAAAAATTCCAAATTAAACACAAAGACATGAATACAAACAACCCCAAGAAGAGCCCTATTTTTGACCTGGAATGGGGGTTTGGAAAAGACGCTTTTTTTATCAATTTTAAAATAAGTGCTTAAAAATTCTTCTTTTCGAGAGTTAATTGCCTCGACTGTCATGAAGATGACAAGAAGCTTTTCTTGTCTGCAAACGTTTTCTTTTTATGTAATTGTATCGTATGATTTACCAGCTTATACAAAGACAGGCGTCAGGTTTGATGGGCCTGAGTGCACACATATTTAAGATATGTTCACTGTCATTTGAAATGAATACTCTACATGAAATAAACCTAATCGTATTTATCATTGTCAGCGAAATACAGGGTTGGTACAAAAATAAGACTACATAATAACAAAATACAGCTAGCATAACAAGATGTGATTAAAGTACAGCATGGACAATTCATGTTGCATCAATGCACGCCTGTGAAATAGACACTCATTTTTGTCATTTATATTGTTTTATATTATTATATTTTTTTAAAGTTTAAACTTCCAGCTATAAAGTGATAAAACGTAGTTTCAATACAAAGGCGTGACAGGTAAACATATAGAGAATGACCAAAGAAAGACACTCGGCGTATATATTTGTCATTTATAAAGTTATTTGTTTCCAGCAATAAAGTCATCAAGCATACAAATGTAGTTTCAACAAAACGACTTTAAAGGTAAAACATGACAAGTGACGAAATGTATCTGTGTATCTGTGGGCTCTGAAATTAACATTGATTTTGTTTTTACCTTTATTATGTTAACAGTGAAACTATTTAGAAAGCACATCAGAGATTTACAGCTTTCAATTAAGATTAACCGTGATTAATTTGTAAAATAGATAGTTCGAATTAAATTTTACCGCAAAGCATATGTGGCATTTGTATTTAATGTGTTTATAGCATTAAATAACAAACGCCACCTATACCAGTTACAATGCCATGCCTGTTTATGTTAATTAATGGTGACTAAACAAAGGCAGTATTACTGTTAAATGAACGACATTGAAATACGTGTACTCGTTGGAGATTGTCCCCAGGTATAAGCATTGAAAATCACTTACCTTTTACTAATTTCAGATTTCAGTTTAGCTTCCTTTCAGAGCACTTCCCTGGTGAATATCTGGGATTATACACTTGCATTAACATCATAGTTCACGACCGGGTTGACAATTATTCACCACGTGACCAAACTACCCAGTCAAATTCGACAATATGTTCATTGACAAATCAACCTGATAGCATGGCGCTTCCTCGCCGCATCTAATATTAAAGTCAGACAAAAGGAAACACCGAATGATCTCAAAATCATTTGGACTAGGAACAAAACATAAAGATATTGCTCAGAGTGTCTTCACCGTTCACTTTGGTATTTAGTGATTTGAAAACACTTCTTTAAAGTGTTCGATCCATTTTGTTTCAAGTTAGAGGAACGTCACTCAGGTTCACATGTATAGTGTAGTGAATTTTATATGCCATCAGTAAATCTTATTAAGTATTAAACGATTTATAAGTGTCTGTATTCTGATAGGATTTTAGTTTGGAATCCGTGATTTTTTAAATGAATCATTGCCGATAACATGTGGAAGACACATCTGTATAATTTTGAATCCACACTATTCACAGTAATATCAGTTGACCCCGTCATAATTATCTTTTGTCACAGCCATTAAAAACCTTCAATAAAATGGTCAAAGTTCCAATCAACAACGATTTTTTTATAGTATTTAAGATTTCAGTTTAGCTTCCTCTGGGATTATACACTTGCAATAACACCATAGTTCACAGACCGGGTTGACAAGTATTCACCACGTGACATTTGTCCTAAACAAAACAAACACAAGAGTATTACCATTAAGACAGCGAGACGGTCACCGACCTACGAGGCCATTGACCTCTTGTGTCATTCAATTCAATTTATTTATTCCAAATGCAACACAGCATATAGGATAACACAGTATTCATATAATATGTATACATATTGCAACTTGAATGACAAGATGGCGGAGGGCACAACACAGGCAATATACTTACGATACATAATAATGAATAACATAATGATTTTGAAAACTTGTAACTGATGCATAACAATTCAGCATTTACGTATTGCATGCCTTTGACGTCATGACAGTATGACGACATAATTTAAACATGTACTATTCAATATAAGTAACATACTTTCTAAATATACACAAGAACACTATATATGAAAACTGTGATCATAATTTCCAAAACACATTTAATTTAATTACTTAAAAGGAGAGTTTTTCTTTCTGCAGTGGCAGTACCCAATCTATTCAAAGTTTTAACACTTTTACTGGAAAATAATTCTATCAGTTTATAAACACTTGGACGAGAATAATAATACTTTTTGATGTATGTTTTGCTTAGTTCATAAAAGGTAGTTGGCCAGGTCAAAAATCCTTACGGAAACCAGATAAAATACACCTGTAAGATAAATAGCCTTATAAAAAGCTTCAAACTCTATTGACCTCCTCGTATTGTGAGACCGACACTCATCCCCTAGCACGATAAGAGTGTAGCGGGACGGTAAATACTCGTGGGTAAATACACGAGTATTTACCGTTATCGCTAAAGCTCGTGTCTTTTGTAACTTTTAAAAAATAACTTACTCGTGTGAAATAAATTCCATATCCAACAACCATTCGTTGTGTAACCTCTATATATACATGTATTATAAAAGTTTTACCATTTTAACCTAGTTTTAGAAACTTCACTAGATATGTGCCATAGTTGTGATCTGTTCAGTATCATGACAAAGTTGACATTGATATTAGTGTATAGGTAAGGTTACTAATATCTAGAAAAGGTTGACATCAATACAAAGGTATTAAAATGTGTTCCTTTATCCAATCTTTTCTTGTTGCATGGAAGAGATCAACTTTCGAAACTAATATAAAAAAAAATCTACTTTGCACATTACACACACTTTCAAATTCCTATGTATTTTATTTATACAAGAATTATAGGGTAGTATAATTACTGGAAAGAAGAATTATTTGCAACAAACCATGTTTTGAAATAGAAACACTATGCAGTAAATTATATCTTTTAGACCTGTAAAAGGTAACTTTATATTTACAACTGGTTCAGTTAATATGTCATTTACAAGTATACAGGTATAACCATTTCTTGGTTGTTTGTTTTTGTTTTCTTACCTTTTTGTTTTTTTAGTTATAGTTGATGCTTTTTATCTCTTTGATTACCACACCCTGCAGGTAGGGCGTAAGAATTGTACCTGCTGCCCCCATTGCATAATCGTAAGAGGCGACTAAATTTGGGATCTTATCTTTTCTCTTCTTTCTTAACAACTTTCTTCTTCCTAATGTCTCCCTTGACAATGCCTCACTTTTGGCCTTTAGTCGAGCGTCGTTCGCCGCTGTGAGTGAGGAAGACTTTGGGTTCTGTCCCCTAGCCGAGACATACCAGAGTCTATAAAAATGGTAGTTGCTGCTCCTGCTTAGCGCTCAGCATATTAGGAGTGGGACGATTGGTTCGCCCGTTGTCAGTATAATGTGACCGGGTGGGGTGTGCTGCTGGGTGTCTTCGGCAGTATGCTTCAGTGAGGTAGCACTATAAATCGGCAAAAGTTCCGGCCTATCACAAAGAGACTTCACACGAACATACCGCAGCCTCCCAAAACACACATAAGCACTCACCACACGCATACATGTCGCACGCACGGGAGGCCGTCCTTAAATGACCTTAGCTGTTAATAGGACGTTAAACAAAATAAATTATTACCACTTTTGACCATGGAAGGAAACCCTGCAAGATAAGAGTCTGACGGTAAAAGCCTAATGTGCCAGCTTTAATACCACGTAAGACCTAACATGACTAGATATGGAGAATACTATATCAGCAATGTTATGTATCATGCGCATATAAAAACAGTAAAATTGTATCATGTAGCATTAATATGTAATACAAATATTTCATAGATTTTGTCTTTTCAACTTTACTCGCTGTACAAAACTTGAAACTATATAGAATAAATCCTCGCTATACATTACCGATATAACGAATATATCGGGTCTGCAGTTCAAATCCGAGATTGCTGTCCAAATACTATAGCTACTGTTTTGAAAATCAAATATAACTCAAGAAAATTTTATGATACACATGTTATATATATTAGATTTTTTCATTGAATTATAACTTGATATTATGTGATAACAAATGATATCAAATTATTTTCCCCGAGAATGTCATCGTAATTTCATCACATAAATATGCAATTATCGTAACTGTGTGAATGTTTTATTTCCATTGTCTTTTGTATTTCCTTGGACTGACCAACTGACAAAATAAACTATTGAAGAGATAAACATTTCTGAATGCCTGATTCAGATGTAGAATGCTCGTGTTCTAGAAATATGACAACGTCGTCGATTGCCATTTTTTTTTCTTTACCTATAGTAGGTGGCGGGGGTATGCTATTTTCTTCGCTGTCGTTATTGCGTTTGTGGTTACAAATTTCACAATGTTGTCCTCCTGGACATCTTCACTTATTGTTAAATCTTTGTTCAACAAAATAAACCAAATTGGAGCACAGCAGTTAAAGCTACTAAATTTTGTACATTACATGTATTGTTCCTCTTCCTGGCTGCTATTGTTCGTTATTTGAAATACAAAGAAATTAAATTGAATTTAAGTTGCTCAAATTGTAAAATTCAAACCAATTCTGATAAGGACATTCTTTTCGCTCCGCAAGTTTTTTCAAGTCTTTTATGATAATTTGAATTGATCCTCCATTGTCAATGATTTTTGTGCAGTTATCAAATACATGAAGAAGTTATAATACTTTCGATCGTCCTTTAATGAACCCGTATCGGTATCTACTTAACAATGTTGTTTCTCTCGAGGTGATCCATTATTCGTTTCCGTACATTTTCCCCCGTATTTGCTTTTTTACATATAACACTGATGTGACTTACTGGACTAAAGTTAAAGTATTTTCTTGTATCCTTTCTTGAGAATAACCGTAATTTGCCCTTGCTTTAGAGCTGATCGGAAACTGTGAGTATTGTTTTTACACCAGGGTCGAGGTGTTATGGAGGCGGTTTTTAAAGTGTACAAAGCTTGACCTACATATATGTATACTATATATATTTCCGAAGTGTAGTTTTTTTTTTTTTTTTTGTATACATTATGATGCTTATTGTTGTATACATGTTTCAAAGTGTATAACTGATGTTTCGAGTAATAAAAGTTTGTTGACTGTACTGGATTTGTTCGTAAATAATTGGTGATCACTATTGTAAATTGACGGAGAAGGATTGGTGATTGCGATCCTTATCCTTGTGTATTTTTTTAGCGTAACAGTAAATTGGAAGCTTGTCTGGGGTACAAAGTATTAGTTTTGTATACATTACACCTGGAGAGCTTGCTCTCAAAGCATGTTGAAAGCGCTAGTGTGAATTTCTGGTTTGTGTTTTTTATTATTATTACTATATATATATATATATATATATGAGAAGCTTCTGTGCCATGTGTGTACACAGACAACACGATCAGTATAGCACTTGAGACAGTAGAATTCCTCAAAAACCTTACCCTAGAGGGATAAGATAGTCTTTAAAATGATGATCTATTCCTGCCTAGACGACATTTACAACTTTTAGTCAGCTATGAGAAAATAGGCAAACGAAAATAGAGTAATTGCTTATTTAGAGGCAGATGAAAGTTCGATGGAACTGCGAGGGATACTTTTATTGATGATTTGAATGCAGAACGTGAGTTCATGTTAGAACTGTTAAGGTACCAGTCCGAGGTGAAAGTGGCACGGGAGCGCGCCGAATTCGATTAAAAATGCAGGTAATGACGAAGGAGCTTGAAGAGAGAGAGAGAGAGAGAGAGAGAGAGAGAGAGAGAGAGAGAGAGAGTATAGAATGAAAGAGCTAGAAATGGGGAATAGAGAAGTCCCGGAAGCTCAACGTCAGTTGATGCTACGCAATATATCCGATTCGGTTCTAAAAATTCAATAGGAAGACGTGGACAAGTACTTTATGCACTTTGTGAAAATAGCCATAACCTTGAGATTTGGCTTATATCTTTACACTCATATTGCAGAATGTGCTTATAAGTAGGGCAAGACGATTTTGTCGTAATGTCATTACATTAATTATGTCATTATGCGTTCCAGAAATAAACAGGGGCAAGTTGTTATCTCTTTTGCATGACACTCAAATAACAGGTCATCGAGGGGTTATCAAAACCTATGACAGGATACATTCTTGTCAGACAAAATTAAGGAGAGAGGTGGCACACTACTGTAGGTCATGCCAACTTGTATCAAGTAGTGGAGAAGCCTAATCTAAATATACCTCGTGATCCATTATATCCTATACCTGCATGTGATGAATCATTTAGTCGAGTAATAATTGACTGTGAAAACCACACCTCCCTCTCCTCCATCCTTTATGGAACGAAACATAGAGGCTAATTTGAATAATAACCTTGTAAAGAGTGACATGTCAGGAAGGCCCAGGTTAAATATGTAGGTCAAACCGCGGGAAAAGGTCAAGTGAGATTGCACAGGATAAGATAGTATGCATAGTCAACTTCACTCCCCCTACTAATAAAATTAAGGTAGATATTATTGTATTTCTTGATATGGCAGGGTTTTATAGGAACTTTTGTGAAAACTTCCTGACTGTAGCACATCATTTAATCAGCCTTCTCAAAATGTTGCCGAATGCAAATGAAAGGAACACTTTCAGTCTTCATATGATGAACTTATCCGTCGGCAGTGGCAAGGCTGCCTAAGTGGCGCGGTACCCGACAGGGATTTTTTGGTCGTACCGTATGTATATTCATTAATGGTTAACTAGGACGGCTACGCATGCACTGTACGTATGGAGAGTGCATGACACAACTGTGAGTATTGTGTTTACACCAGTGCCCACGCGATCGCAAGGCGGTATTTAAAGTGACGTATGAACTCTAAGTATACATATAGGCTCATAGTTAGCTATTGTATATCCAATCTTTTGTTAACTGTTGTACATCTTGAATATCTTTAAAAGTTATTAAAACTTGTTGATTATACTAAACTTGTTTGGTAATAATAAGTGATTACGACCATAGTAAATCTACCGAAAGGGTAATGTATTGGGGGGGAGTCCTTGGAGAGATGTAAGGTAGACCGCCTCCTCCGACAACAACAGCCACTGACCACTACCACGACGACGACACGACGACGACGACCACGACCACGAGACGACGCGAGACGACACCAGAGACGACGACGACGAGACCACGACGACGACGACGACACGACAACAACAGCCACGACCACGACCAGACGACGACCAAGAGACCACGACACGAGACGACCACGACGACGACGACGAGACGACGACGACGACGAGAGACACCGAGACGACCCCGACGACGACGACGACGACCACGACGACGAGACGACGACGACGACCACGAACACGACCCCACCACACCACCACCACACCACCACCACGACCACGAGACGACGACGACCACGAACACGACCACCACCACCACCACCACCACCACGACCACGACGACGACGAAGACGACACCCAGACGGGAAAACGACGACGACGACACCGACGAAAGACGACGAACGAGACGACGACGGACGACGAGACACACGACGACAGGACGACGGGAAACGAAGACGAACCGACGACGACGAAAGAGGACGACGACGACGGACGACGACACGACGACCAGACGACGACACGACCCACACGAAAGACGACGACGAAGAACACGCGACGACGACGAGACGACCACGACCACGACGACGACGACGAGAAGACGACAGCGACGAAAGAGGACGACGACGACCAGACGACGACGACGACGACGACGGAACGACGAGACCGACGAGAGAGGACCACGACGACGACGACGGGCGAACAGAGACGACGACGACGAGACGACAAAGACGACGACGAGAACCACGAGAGAACAGACGACCACCGACGACGACGACGACACGCGAGACGACAACGAAAACGACGACGACGACGACGGGCGAGACGACGACGACGACACCGACACGACGACGACGACGACGACGAGACGACACACCCACGAGAACACGACGACGACAGAAGGACGAGACGACGACCCGAAGACGACGGGCGACAAGAGACGCACGACCACGACGACGACGACGAACCAGACCACGACCACGACACCACGACCAGACCACGACCACACGAGCGACGACGGACGACGACGACCACCACGACCCCGACCCACGACCACGAGACGACGAGACGGCGACGGGGACGAAACGAAGACAGACGACCCGACGACGAAGACGAAGACCACGACAGACGAGACGACGACGACGACGACGACAGGAGACGACGAGACAACAAACCACCACGAGACGACGACGTACGAGACGAGAGAGACCACGGGCGACGAAGACGACGACGACGAGACGACACAGGCACACAGACGACGACCACCACCCACGACCGACGACGACGACGACGACGACGAGACCCACGACGACGCGAAAGACGAGACGACACGGCCACGACCAACGACAGACGACGACGGGCCACCAGGACCACACCAGACGACGACGACGACGACGACGACGACGACGACGACACCCACGACACGACGACACGACGACGACAAAGAGACGACGACGGACGACACCCCAGACCACCACACGACGACGAGGAACGACGAGACGACGACAGACACCGACGAGCGAGACGACGACGACGAGACGACGACACGACGACGACACACGACACCACACGACGACACGACGACGAAGACCCACACGACACCGACACGAAAACCCGACGCACGAGAACGACACGACGACGACTCAACACACCGACCACCACCACGAAAACACGACACGACGAACACGACGACCACGACGACCGACACCCAAACCGACCAACACCACCACCACACCACCACCACTACCCACACGACCAGACCACCACACCACACCACACACTAATAGAACACGACACGACGACGGCGACGACGACACAAACCGACACGACACACCACACACGACCCACACACAACACCACACCACACACACAAAACTCACACGACACCACCACCACGACCACGACAGACGAGAGACGACACGCACGACGAAAGACCACCCGACCCACCACGACGAAGACGACGAGAACCGACAGACACGACGACGAAGCGACGACGACGACACGACGACACCGACTGAGACGACACCAGACCAACCACGAGACGACGAAGACACCACACCACGACGACGAGACGAGGAAGGACGAACGACACCAAGACCAAGACGACGACGACGACAGACCACCACGACCCCCCACCAAGACGAGACGACGAGAAACGAGACAAACCGACGACGACGACAGAAAGACGACGACGACGACGAAGACAGACGACACAGCGACAGCGACGAAAAGACACACGAGAACGAGACGACACAAACGACGAAGACGACGGACGCACGACACCACGACACACGACACGACCACGACCACGACCACGACGACACGACACAAGACCACCCACACAACCACGAGACGACGACGACGACGACGACGACGAACGGACAACGACGACGAAAGACGACGACGACGACGACGACGACGACGACGACGACGAGACAGACGACAGACGACGACGACGAAGGACGACAGACGACGACGCACCCGAAACGCCACGACGACACGACGACACAGACGACCGCGACGACGACGACCACGACAAACACAGACACACGAAGACCACCACCCGACTACGACGACGACGACGACCAACGACGACGACGACCAGAGACGAACGAGACGAGACGACGACGACGACGACGACGAGACACCCAACCACAACCACCACCACACCACCACCACCACCACCAAAACCACGACACCACGACAAACACACCACACACCCAAAACGACCAGACACCACACCCACGAACCACAAACGACCACCACGAGACGACGACGACGAGAGGCGGGACACGGACGACGACGACGACGACGAAACGACACTCGACACGACACGAAAACGAGGAAAGCGAGACGACGACGACAGCCACGACCACACCACACGAAAACGACCAACCACGACGACCACAGACCAAGACACGACCGACACAACCACCCACAACGACGACAACCCACGACACACGACCGACGCGACGACGTACGACAAACACGACACCGACGACGACAGACTACACCGACGAGACGAGACGACGAGAGACGACGACCACACGACACACCCACCCACCACCACACCACACACGACCACACCAACACGACACGACACCACCCCGAACAACAACAAGACCACGACAACACGACCACCACGACCACAGCACAGACCACGACCACGACCACACGACCACACCACGAACACGACGACGACGAACCAAAGACGACAAAACGACAACACGACACGACGACGAAAAGACCCCAAGACGACGACGACGAGACGACGACGACAGACGACACACGACCCACAAACGACGACACGACAGAGACGACGACGAGACACCCCGACCACCCCACAAACACTAAACCCCCCGCCCACGACCACGAGACCCACGACCACCCACCACAGACCACAAACACGACGACCACGAAAAAACGACACGAAGACGACGACGACCTGACACGACGACACGACGACAGACGACCACCACACACAACCACGACGACGACGACGAAGACACGACGACGACGACGACGACGACGACCACGACGACGACGACGACGACGACGACGACGAAGGACGACGACGACGACGACCACCACGACGACGACGACGACGACGGACGACGACCGACGACGACGATAGACGCTACGACGACGACGACGACGACGACGACGACGACGACGACCACGGACGACGACGACGGGACGACGACGACGACGACGACGACGACGACGACGACCACGACGACGACGACGACGACGACGAGGCCGACGACGACGACGACGAGCGACGACGACGCACGACGACGACGACGACGACGACGACGACGACGACGACGACGAGACGACGACGACGACGACGACGACGACGACGTACGACGACGACGACGACGAGACGACGACGGACGACGACGACGACGACGACGACGACGACGACGACGACGACGACGACAGACGACGACAGACGACGACGACGACGACGACGGACGACGACGACGACGACGGGGCGAGCGACGAAGACACGACCACGACGACGAGACCAACGACGACGACACCACGACAAAGACGACGACGACCACCACGACCCACCACCACGAGACGACGGACGACGAGACGACGACGATCGGACGAAGAAAGACGACGAGAGACCGACGACGACGACGACGACGACACGACCCCCACGACCAAAGACACCGACGACGAACGACGACGAAAGACGACGAAGACGACGACGACGACGAAAAGACGGACGACCAAAGAGACGACGACGGCAAGGACGACGACGGAGACGACGACGGAAAGACGACGAGACGGTGACGACGGGCGACGACGACGACGATGACGACGAGAGAAAGACGACGACGACGAGAGAAGACGACGACGACAACGACGGACGACCACCGACGGGCAAAGACGAACGACGACGAGACGACGACACCACCACCACCCCCACCACGACGGACGACGACGGAAGACGAGACGAAGACACGACGGACGACGACGACGACACAGACGACACGACGACGAAGGGCGAGACGACGACACGACGACGACGACACGCACAAGACGACGACGAAGACGACCAGACCACACCACGACACGACACAACGAAGGGCGAAGACGAAGAGACGAGACGACACACGAAGGGCACACGACACGAACGACGACGACACGACACACACTGACGAGACGAGACGACGAGACACACAGCGAGGGCGAAACCACGACCAAAAGACCACAAGACGAAAGACGACAAAGAGACGACGAACCACCACGACACGACGATGACACGAACGGACACACAGCGACGAAGACGGCCGAAACGGACGACGACGGGCGAGGACGACGAGACGAGTACACGACGAGACAAGCGACAGAAACACACGAAGACGACTACACTAAGACCCAAAAGTACAAGGGGACAACGATACGAGAAGACAACGACGATACTACGACGTAGGACACCCATACACCCTACCCTACGACTAAACGTAACTTACAATCACTACTACTACTACTACTACTACTACCTTTAATTAGCATAGCTGTTGATAGGACGTTAAACAATACGAAGCCAAACATTATACAGTTGACAAGAAACAAGAAAATATTGAAACTGATATATTACCAGTAGCATAGGCCACAACTTTGGCATTTAAACGAGCTTGTTAACAGTTGATATGGTAATTAGAACTCCATAGCAACGAAGTTCAATTTTGCCAGTAGAAAAAATGGCACGTATATGCTTTGTGCGTGTACAGATCATTTGAACATCTGTTTTTATTTTGTAGCCCAGAAAAGCCATTGTTTGTTGTATAATCAATTCAATCAAGTTATTCAATGTTCTATTAATGACAAAATAATCATATTTGAAGTGTTAAATTTTATTACAAAAAATATTTCATAATTAAATGTCATTTCAAGTAAGAATTACCTACAAGTTCATACTCGATATATCGTCCCTACATAAATGATATATCTTGCTGAAACATTGTACAATTTGTCTGTTGAGCTTACTAACAAAATACACATACTTCAAAAATATCATAAGGTATATTCAGCATATCGTCTTGTTAGAGCTATATCTACATCACCTTTTATCTTGTACACCTATTGTATCTTTATCAGATATAGTCTAAAATCACCGAGTGTCGTGTCGATAATGAGCGAATTTTGAATGTTTAAATATTATTCCTTGACATTATTTTTCATTTTTGTGCATAATTGCATTAAATCCCGTTAGATACTTGTGAAGACAGGCATTCCATTGTCATCGACATGTGTTTTCTTGTCACACAACCACAGTCCACCAACGTCACTTCCTCTTTCAAAGCATGTCGGGACATAGTCCTTTTTTGAATTGAGTAGATTCATTTAGAGCATTAAGTCCTGCAACTCCTGCTCCAATAACCGCTACACGCTTTGGAGGCTCCGACATAATTCACTTTAAAAACAATAGCATATTCTTATTAGCATGTGGATTGATTTTGGGGCTCCGTTCCCTCGTCTTCAGCAATCGAATAAGCCTCATTTATAAAAAGTTATGTCTGCCCTTCCGCAATGATGGTTTAGACCTAATTTGGCTGTAATCCATGAAGACATTAAAGAATATTAGCATTTTAAAGCAAAATTCCAGCCTGTTTGACCATCTGGGGTCTCGAACCTCTGTCGCAAAGGGTTAGACTAACGTCATTTATATATTAAGTTATGATTACGTTCCCAAAGTATATTTCCGACCAATATATATATTTTTAATTATGTATATGTATATATTCTAATAAGGTACAGGGATTTCAAAGTGGCATTCCTGGTAACGGCAGACATTGCTCCTCTCTACAAGGTCTTTTCTAAGAGCATGTAATCCAGCAATCTCTAGTTGGATTGTAATACGCATGTTATCTTTTTGTTTAAAATCAGTACATCTTTTCAGAAAATGTGTAAGTGTGAACTGTTGATCACAAGCAATGTTGTTTGTCAAATTTTCTTATAAAAACAAGATTTTTGGGCATCTGTAACTTTGGTCCAAATATAACAGGATATCCTCAACACACGTTGATGTGGATAAAAAACAACAGTGTAACTTCTGTTCGTCCTTGTGATTTCGTGTAGCCGCATTATTTTGTAAGTATCTTATTTACGACCCATTTACCCAACAAGAGGTCGTTAAGACAAAGAAATTGTCGGTAAAATGAACAAAATAAAAGATAGAATAAGACAAGTGAAACATATCTGTTAAAGTACTCTATCAATATGACAACGGCAGGATTTAGCACTACCACATATATAGCTAAACGCTAAGCGGCATTAGTAACGCTATTTCCACGTATATTTACCATTGTATGGCACTGCCACTATATAACCCTACCAATTCAGTTGCGAGTTCACCAGCTTATGAACTGCCAACTGAAATTTGAATTTGAAAATTTCAAAAAAAAAAATCGCACGACAAATAAAAAATCGCAGATGGTAAATATAAGCATTGAACGGCTTTCAGTTGGCATTCATAGTCAATATGAATGCCAACTGAAAGCCGTTCAATGCTTAAATGTAGTTAAAAGCTCACACTTGCTATTTCGTCTTCAGGTGTCGTGTATCTCTGATTATCCCCAATGTTTCACCCTCCATGTTAATGGTTCTTTCTTCCAGAGTTTCTACATCAGTCAATATATGCATGAGATTTCCCTGTCGGTGATCTGGTCAGGATTTACAAGTGCTTCTCTAACAGCTACATCCTGTGTCCCTCAAACCATGCACCGGGTGATATTCTAATTATCCAAGCTGAACAGGTATTCCACTTTCTTTCATTCGTATACATCCCATTATCTCTGTACTTGAATCTTTCTTACTGTTTGACTTACCTATACAACACTCCCCTATTACCTCCATTTTCTTCTTCTGCAGAAACTACTAAGTGCTGCCGGTCTCCTTTTGACTTTCCTTGTGTGCTGTTGATCCAAACCCGCCTCCATCTACATGCTATCAGGATGGATGACATTCACCTCCACAAAATAAACAAGTCCTGTCTTCTGACAATAGTTTTTCTACTGTCTTATCATTCGCCTTTTTTGTTTTTGCTGCTGCGGTTATGGTTGAGGACTGGTATGCTATATTTGAGGTATAACCGACAACCTTGCCAGACTTTGCGATACTTCCTCCACGAGCTTCCATGTATTGCTCACATCTTCTTAGGGATGCCTTCTGCAACTCAGCATAATCATTAATCTGTGTTTATGGCATGTTTGAATAAACTTGTCGTCCCTTACCAGTGAACAGAGAGACTCAGACTTACAGCCTATAGGTGCGTAATTTTGCGTGATGGCAAACTTTTCAAATCGCGCTCTAAAAGCGTCCATTTAAGATCACGACGTCCCTATGTTTGGTCCATGGAGACGCGTGTTGTTCACTGAGTCTCGCTTGACACTTCCTAGGTTAGAATGACGTCGACGGGTCTATCGAAGTCGTTGCGAGTCATATTTTCGGCGCTTGCAAAGCGGAATGTAACAGATTCGGGGGAAGGTCTATTATGGTATAGGCAGGGGTATCTCAAGACGTGAACACACCTCTCGTGGCTATCCATGATAATCTTATAGTACAGATATCGGGATCATATCATGTTATTCCTCTCATCCACCAACGTAACCTTACGCTGCAGCAGGATAATGCGATGTCCTATGTAGCAAGGGTTTGTCTTGGCTTTCTGGCTAAAAACAACGTTCAAGCTCTTTATTGGAGGCCATACAATCCAGAATATGTCTCAAATAGAACATTTGTGGGACAAGCTCGACGAGGAGGTAAGGAAGCGCGTCAACGTCCTTTATAAAGTCGCTCGACTGACGCAGGGCCTTATTCAGGAATGGAATAATAAAAGTTACAATTTGGTTATATTTATGATACGGGAATAAAGAGCAGCGACTGATACAAGAGGAGGGCATACATGCTACTATTTTGGATCAAGAAACTGCGTATGATCCTCTTGTTTTAAAGATATTCACACAAACAACGTCTATGATAGGACAACAAAAATCCTGAAAATGTATTCAGTAATGATGAAATAATTGGGAACCTACACCATGAACCTATCATTTAAGAAACATGAAAATAATAAATATCGAAAGTGAGCTTGCGTTTTCTTCCCGCTATACGTGTATATATACGTGAAATGGGTTAAAGTTTTTGGCTGAAAATACAGGGTCACTTGATAATCAAAAACCAGAACCTAGGTGGCGCCCGTTAACACAGAGTAGATTAACTATTGTAAAGATAGAACGGGAATTTAAATTATGGCCAAAGTCTGGGTTATACAGTTAAACTACTATAGATGAAGACTTAATTTTTCGGGACTTAATTATTAGACCGGTTTAGATATCCGGATTGGACAGAGTCCGGTTAAGTCAAAGTATATTGTACTATCTGTGTCATAGTATCCCTGATATGCAGTGTGTTACTTTTTCTGAATTCAAATAAGAATAACATTTCATACTGTCTCAAATATGCTGTATACTGTTTACTACATAATAATAGTAAATGGCCATATCACGGTGCAATATGATAGCTCTATATAGCAACCAACCTAAATTGACTGCAAAATAGCAATCAAATAAAACTGTGCCCAGCCTGCTTTGTCGTTCAGAACAATACCTCAAGTATTACATACTCTGACGTATTTCAGCCAGTCTGTCGCTACTCGACTGCTACACACTGAGATACCGATAGAAGCCCTCAAAAAACAACTACATTACGTACATGTACACAATACAATAAGTGTCATTGATAGTCCTAGTCGGTTTCGGCTAACTTGATATTTCTAAATTATTATATAACATCGAAGGGGAACCACGTTGTGACGACGGCACAGTGAGTATTATACAGACCGGGAGGCTGCCATGTCACAAGTCCTTGTGACGTCACATGTAGCAAAAGATTTGATCCAGACATTGAGATTATTCGGTCAAATCTGAAATGTAGTATTTATCATATGGAAAATTTTTCATAGAGGCTAAACTTTGACCGTATTATCAACGTTAACCTTTGTTCTCTTTTTTGTTCGTTTTTTTCAATACATTAATTCATACAAACAATTGTTAGGATTTGTACTTTTACGTGCTGTTAACACTATCAGATCATTTACGTTTTGCTGTAGTACGCCATACTGAAATGTCACACCTAAACATTAATGACAGTTTATGTTGATTAGGTACTGATATTTCAAATGTGCCTGATGCGGCGATGAATTGATAGACCAAATCAGAAGGATAGGGATTGTGCTCATGAATCACCCAGGTGGCGATATAGATAATTGTTTTGATGTTTGAAGACAAATTAATCTGATTACATGAACATAAATATCAATGCTTCCTTCTCAACAAATATCATAACGATACTTTTAGACTTTAACATTTTAAAAATATCATAATAGAAGCCTTGTAAGTTATAAACAATATAAAAAAGTTTCTGTAAATATAAGTGGGGTGCAATGGTCTTTCTTACTTAAATGCAATCTTAAACCGTGAAAGTACATAGGAGTATTACAACCCAAAAATGTTTATGACTGTGACTACATAAGCTTGTATTTACGAAGAAACAGTTCTAAAATGTATACATACAAAGCTCAAAATTGAATGCAAGAGAAAGAAATACCAAATTATCAAAACGTAACTCCAAATTAAACACCAAGATATGAATACAAACAACCCCCAAGAAGAGCAATACTTCTGACCGGTAATGGTAGGTGGGAAAGAAACTTAACATGTGACCAAAATAAATTTGAATACTGGCAAACACGCTTAGCTCACCCGCCACGGCTGGTAATAACTCCTAAAGATAACATTGATTGGACCTAGACAGTGAGCACTAATGCACTTATAATTGACCAATCAGAAAAAAAATTTCGGAAGTACCTTCGAATACTGCCAATCTAACGGCATAACATTATATTAAATTGAAGGGCCTGGGTGCACACTCATTGAAAATATGTTCACTGCCATTTCAAATAAATACTGTACGTAAAATTCATTCGATCATATTCATCATTGACAGCGAAATACAGTATTAGTAAGAAATAAGATTACATGATAACAAAAATACATTTAACAAGGTGTGATAGACAATGACCAAAGACGGCAATTTCCAGCATTAAAGTGATGAAATGTTGTTTTAACACAAAGACGTGAAATGTAAAGTAGGACAAGTGAAAAAAGTATGGGCTCTGAAATGAAAATTGTCTTATTGATGTAATATGTTATGAAGAAGATGATGATGACGACGATGACGACGACGACGACGACGATGATAAAATAGTTAGTTTCAATATAAAATTTACGTGAATGCAAGTGTAAACTATCTTCAATGTGTTTATACCATTACATAACAAACAACACATATACCAGTTACAAGGCGATGTCTGTGTATGTTATTGATCGGTGACCAAACAAAGGCAATACTACTGCTGAGTAAACGATATTGAAATACGTGTACTCGTTGGAGATTGTTGACATTTATAAGCGATACAAAATTACCTACCTTTTACAAATAAAACAGTACAGTGGGAGGAGAACTGTGAGGAGGCGAATGAGCGGAAGAGCCTCAAGTATGCAGATCTAATGGCAGATTGCAGAGACAAGGGATGGAGTGTTTGGCTGTTTCCGGTCGAAGTTGGCTGCAGAGGATTTCCATCTCGTTCAGTGACCAGGCTCTTACAACATCTAGGAATGTTGGGGAAGGCAAAGTCAACAGCCTTGCGAAAACTGGGTGAAGCAGCAGAAAGATCATCATGCTGGATATGGCACCGTCGGAATGACAAATGCTGGAAGCCGGGATCCGTCGAGTAGAGGTTTGGTCACCACTACTGACCCACCAACTGGAGGATGTCGTGGTTCAGGGTCGAAACATCCGAAGATAGTTGGCAACCACCTGAAGACGAAGGATACCGGCAATCGAGCACCGAGGGGCAAAGCAACCAGGCATTAACAGAAGATGCCAGGAAAATAGGCAGCAGAAGATCAGCTGTAAGTTAACAATAGCAATAAAAAATTACCTACCTTTTACAAATAAAAGATATCTGTTAAGCTTTCTTCAAAACCCTTCCCCAACGAACATCTAGGATGATTTGACAATGTTTTCTTTGACAAAACAACCTGATACCCTGGGGCTTTTTTTTATCGCTTTCAGTAAAACAAATCGAAAACGACGATTAAATCTCAACATCTTTCAAACTAGGAATAAAAGGTAATTTAAAGGTGATTCAAATACTTTTTTTTCAAATTAGAGAAAAGCCATCCAGGTCCATGTATAGTGTAGTGAATTTGAAGATTATGTCAGTGGATCTTTTTAGCATTGTTAGTATTTGACGATTTAATATTATCTGTTTTCATAAAGGGTTTTGGTATGACGTCTGTGATTGTTGAAATTCACCATAGGTGATTACATACGCCAGACCCATCATATGTACGATTTTGAATACACACCATCTAGAGTAATATCAAAGTGAAGAATTTGCTCAAACCAATATAACCAAATAACTCTCTAGACAAGTGCTTGATCATCAAAATACAAAGTCGACTCAATGTCTTTAATTTTAAAATGATCCACTAACACAAATGTAAAACCTTCAAAAAAAGCAACTTAGTTACAATTAACGTTGTGTCATTTGCAGGTATACGAAGTAAGCATTACAGTACTAATTACGGTTAATTTCATAAAAAAAATGCCAAACATGTATAAATGTTTCAGTTTCCTAACTTATTTAGCTGACTTTGATATTGGTTTTGTTTTTTGTTGTTTTTTTAATAAGATAAAAATGCTAAAATACTCAATGATAAATTTCCCATTACAGTCAAAGGCAGACAGCTATTTGCCAAAAAAGTCACCATTTTATCTTCGAATCGAAATAAACTACAGTAACAAAGCATTTGCTTCCTGAAAGTTCGGATAACCTACCCATTGGTGATGTATGAAGTGATGTTGCAGGCATGTGTGCAGACACAGCAGTCAACATGGCGCCAAGAGCAGGGACATCCGTCAGTATGTAGGATACTCTTTCTCAAGACTAAGATGACTAACAGTGACATCAGTAGAATCGAAACGATAACATTTGTGACGTAGAACACGTCGTCTCTTAAGTTGCAGAACAGAACTGAAATGTTTGCGATTGTCCATCGATAAGGATGACTTAAGGTATTCTTGGTTCCGTACTTTATTGGGAAAATCTTGGAATTCTATACTTGCAACGAACAAAATATTTCTTCATTTCAAAAAAATCAATATTGAGAGACCAACCAATCGAAGATTTTCACTCAACTGTATTTTAAAGGGGCGGCATTAACGATAACCCGGACTACGGAATTTCGGGAGAATTTATAAGACTTGCCTATTAAACTAAGGTTATTTTTTGGGGCTAGTGAACCAAAAGACGTAATGGCAGCTCCAACACAAGCAAAGCTGGTCGAAGCATCTTGGAGGAGAGAGAAGGAACCAGCACATTTTATGACAGCAGTGCAGAGAAAGGATGGCCAAGAAGATTCAGCAAAAAGATAAATTGTAATAGAGGCGCCCAGTGCAAATGCGCTACAACAGGACTATGTCAGTGCGTGATAATTACGGCCATACAGTCCTCCGATTGTGAGGTTACCACATGTACACTGAGTAGCAGTCTACCGCAGATGGACTTTCTACCAACCGTGGCACCAGACTCCGTATGTCCTTACACGTAATGTGCATATGAATAGTCATTTACCACAGTCGGGAATCGCGGTTACCAAGAGAGGCAATCAAGTTTACTTGATAGGAAAATAGAAAATTCAAATGCAGTCATCGCAGTCCGTCTACGGAACGTCCAGTTATCTGTAACATTGAGTGTACTAGCTAAAGTAATAATCCTATTACTGATGGAGAGTGTAGCGACTGTGAAGTTTCAGATGAAAGTTTGTTTGACGGTTCATGTACATGACTGTTTAAATTTTCTCATTTGACTGAGGATGTGATAGAAATGTAATTGCTGAATGATTTCTTACTCCATTCCTTGAAAACATAAAACAAAAGTTCACTTTTGACGCATATTCATATTTTCATTTCATAAAAACTTGCATCAGCTGGCAAGTATCTGATACAATAACGAACAAGGATATCTAATCCCTCATGTAAGAGTTTGACTGGCCAGCACTCGGCGAACGTCGAGCTGACTGGCAAAACTCATTCACTCTGGTTGGAATATCCTTGTTCTTGGAAAAAAACCGTGGTAAATTATATTAGTGTGTATATAAGATAACTCTTAACGCCATTTTAAGCTTAAATATATATAGACTTCATTTCCAGCCATGCGACGTAGCCAAAGACCTTCTTTATGAATCATACCGGGGTCTCTACTGCCTAACGCTCAGCATTCCGGGAGTGGGACGGACTCGACCATTATCAGTATAATGTAGTTTGCTGGATGTCTTCGGCAGTGTGTTTAAGTGAGATAGTTTAACACTAAAGAGTCGTTATCAGTTTCGCGGTATCATAAGGGGACAAATATTCAATACACGCTTGCATCTCCCTAAAAGGGGAAGCCCTCCTTTAATTACCTTAGAAGTAACATGTTAATAGGACGTTACATGATACATATGTTTTATTGCATATTCAGCCATTCGTAATGCTGATGGACTTATGTAATGCAAATAATTCTACCTATATGTCAGACCATCTGGTTTGTGTATCCGATATCTGATGCGACATATAATACACAGACTGTCTTCACGGACAATTAGGACAAACACCTCACAGGTGTCACTAGCGTCTGTGAGGGTATAAGCTTCAGGTAATGTTCTCTTTATCTATCAACCGCTTGATGGATATGTTCCAAATTGCATTTTGTTGTTTCACGGTCCATCGAACATTTGGGTCATTTATGGCAAAACAACACCAGATTTAAAGGACATCCGCTTAAAAGAAACATATCTTGTTCAACAAGAATGTGAAAAATTTAAAACAATCAACGTATCAACTGGTTGCGGGCGGATATAATGAAATGAAATGAAATCCAAACAGAAATAGTCAGTCCGCGATTCGTCAGAAGGCCCCAAAATTGATCGCCTCTTAATGTGTCATACATGGTACAACAGGCATATTCTTTGTCTGCTTCTCCAGTACCACCAGTACGATTTAGATCAAACTTGTCTGAAATGTTCTTGCGATAGTCCTTACCAAGTGCTGTTATTTTCGTGCCGTCGAAAAAACAAAGATGGCCGCCATCTTGAAAAACACATTTTAATCGTCTTCAAACTTCCACCGGCGAGATTCAGGTCAGTCTTGACTGAAATAATCCTGACAAAGTCTTGTTTTTTGTTGGTCGGTCAGAAATCCAAGATGGCGGCAATTATGAAAAAAAAAACCAATTTAAACTCTTAGCCAGTTCCAGTGTTGTTTTTGGGTTGAAAGCAAGGATTGACAAAGTGTTGATATTTTTCGGACTAAATATTTCTACATTCGTAGTCACGGCATCCATTTTGTAACATGATATCACCATAATGGCTATACGACTTGTACTTGTTATTTTCCCTTTTCCAACTCCTTTCTTGACACGTAATACATAAAAGAAAATGAGAATTTGGATGAATGCCTATTTAATATGCTTAAATAGTTTTATGCTTGGAAATGTTACGCCTTTAGTATTTTTTTCTGCTAAGTAGGTGAAAAGTCCGTCAAATTGCGACAATTTCCAGTTCTGGTTTGTTCCTCATGTGGTTGAAGGCTACCTCAAAGAAGACGTATGTGGGGTACCTGTAAAGTACGAAACGAAAGCAAAACGAAACAAAACAAAACGAAACGAAATCAAACGAAACGAAATCAAACGAAACGAAATCAAACAAAATGAAAACATTGAAAAAATAGATAGACAATTTTAGACTTTGCAAACGCCTTAGTGTCCCATTCCCATCGGTGTTAAAACAACACACAGGAATAAAATTATCGCAATAGGAAGAAAGAAGCACGGCGAATGCTAGCCCCTATGTATGAGGACATTCTTGTATCTTTATCTCTTTGAAAATAAAACAAAACTATTGAACCTGAAAAAGAGTATCGCAATATTCGTTCAGTTCTTTAGATATGAAATAGATTTATTCAGAATATATTTACTTATCTATTTAATGGGTTTTTTTCAGTCCGCTATTACGACCTTATAGTCTTTCAGCGGTCCAGAATAGATAGGAAATTGAGAAGAATTGAAACAGTATAGAATGAAAAAGGAAAGTTGGGTGGAAGAGAGTCGCCTGTCAAATTGATGGTGTGATTAATTTAAAAAACGACTCCCAGATTGGAATGGGTCCTAACCTAGCACTGTTTAGTAGCAGTTACGCTTACCCTAGCCAAGATGAAGGAAGAAGAGAGACCCTACCCTGTGAATTTGGTTTATCAAGGTTGTTGACGTCCATCTAAACAACTACTAAATATTTCGAAACATTAAATACTGGCCTAAAATACCCTATCCTCTGGGCCGGCGTAATCACACTAAAAGACCGCCGATGGATCGCTATTGTGCAAGTTAGATATTCTCACACGGGACACCAATTTAAGTCCTAGCAGACGGACTTGATATTAGTCGTAAACGGTTAATTGAAGTACTAGTGCTTTCCTTTGTGTCCGCACTTGTAAGACTTCCTTCGATGTCTGATTCAGAATGTACGATTAGTCCATTTTTATAGGCATGCAAATCGCGTAGTGTATTGTGTTTACAAAAAATGTGTATATTAAACATGCGATTCTACCAAAAATAATCACTCACAAATACTGGTAAAATATCTTCTTACCAATAAATTTATCATAAACTAAACAGACGTTTTCTTGCCCACCTGCTGATTTTACTTTCAAAATAAAGGGACGTTACTCTACAGTACGTTATTTAATGCATGTCTCACCTTGGGTTTAGATGAAAAGAACAAGTTGGTCTTACGAAAATCTCCGAGCAAAGCTGAAATAAAATAAAATATATTCCTTTTTCAACCATAGGAAATCCACATAACTAATCAAGTTCTTAAATATTTTCTAAAACATCCAGAATTATTCAAAGTTCATCAAAATTACAGAAATAGAGCCGTCCTCTGATGCTTCCATTCTGTCTACACTCCCGACACCAGCAATACGGAAACAGTGCGTTCAGTCGGCGTTTTTATACGAATCGCGCCTTTCAAGTCCAGCAATTTTCCCGGAACTCTAACTTTTCGCGATTAGATACACATCTCGCTTTCCTACTATAAAAGGAGTTGCTTACAATCACCTCTGTCACGTGATTTTAGATCGAGCGTGCACCAATACACTACGCGATTTGCACGCCTATTAATTGTTGACTAAGCATATTATCGAAATAGAGTAAATATCCTATATTTAAAAAAACTGAGTGAATATTGCGATAAATGCATCCTTTCCTATGTGTTGTTTTAACACCAATGAGAATGGGACACGTCGGCCTTTGTAAAGTCTAAAATTGTCTATTTATCTATTTTTTCAATGTTTTCATTTTTCATTTCGTTTCGTTTCGTTTCATTTTGATTTCGTTTCGCAATTTATAGGTACCCAGGTGTTTTTGGTAGTTGCGGTATGTCCGTGTTTGCCTCTTTGTGATACTGCAACCAGCACCTAATATGGCACAGCACCAGGTCTTCTTAACCTGAAAACTGGTGAATCAATTCTCCCGTTTCCACAAATTTTGCTAAGCAGGAGTAGCAACTTTCATTTTCATAGAGTATTGTTTGTCTAGGACAGGGTCAGAAATCGCCTTCTTCACGGGGGCTAAACTTAAGTCCAATTTCACTGCCTGTCGTAATTTTCAGAGGCGACTCATTTCCCCACAACTTTCATCCCAAAGAATTGAATGACCTTCTAAATGAATCCGTTGCTGGGTTTTCGCTAATAGTTTTATTGCATCCTCCTTTGAAGACATATATTAAGTTCCCAACGTTTACTGTACACCAGGTATTGCATCAAAGATATATTACACACGTTTTACAAGTCTAAAACTACCGACCTAGGACCAGTACCATGCAACTTCCAAACGTGAGTTTCGAACTCGGAACGCAGTGGTGGAGGGCTACCGATGAAGTGTCGGGACACCTTAACCACTCGCCGAACGCTGCACCTAACCATCTAATTTACACAATCATTGCCGTGCCAGGTAAAATTACAACTTCTTTGGATCTCTAACCTGTCCTACGTCATACATCAACATCTTACAAGGTCCGAAATTCCAGGTTATAAATTCTGAGCTCTAACTAGATGGCGATTAAATAGGACACATATATAATATGACTTTGAGGTTTTGCCGTCAACATTGACTGTGTCTAAGAACAAGTGGCCAGGTTCGCTTACCGAATCAATACACATCGACGGTATTTGGTCAGAGTGATTTAACTGTACTCTAGATCTCTCATCATTACAAATAATTAAGTTTACGGGAATACACTTATATCATATACAGTAATAGCATTGATTTCATTAATTGGAATACACATCCTCCGCCACATGCAGACCAACACATACATCCTCACTTGTATAACCTATACATACGGGTGTGGACTTGCACAATGCACTACACATATCTTACATTAATCTAAAGATATGCGATCTGAGATATATTGCACAGCTGTGTCGTTTCTAAAGAGTGGACGACCGCTGTTTCGAAAATCAAAAAATACGAAATACATCGTATCAAGGACGTATATATACATATTTTAACTTAATTGTGAATTAAAGTCCGTGTCGTATTAGATAATAAAAGACTGGTTTCTTTTATCTACATATAAACAATGCATATTCCACGAATCTACTTTGTCTAAATGTACATAATTAGGTATGGAGTTATCGGATGATGATATTATTTGTCCATACTGATATGTATATCAAACAAACACAAATGACATAGGAATCCACGGGTAAGCATTAAGATGTGAGAAAAACACAGCGGAGAAAAACAGGAAGAACTCTTAAACACATGCGACGCATACATGATTAAAAATTTGATATCGAATTACGTTTAAAATGGGAATCAGGCGTAACAGGGCAAGACAACCTCATTAATCACACTACATCAAATACGAGAGAAAAAATATCCTGATATGTATATGGGAGGTAATGTAAATAGGGAAGGTGTCACAATATTATACGACGAGAGGTGGGAACTCTCTGATATACAAAGATATTTCTGTTTGTCGACATTGTGTACGTCGATGTTGTCTTACTGCTTGTTTTTTTTAAGAAACTTTAAAACATTTTTATCCTTCTGTCCTTAACTATATCAAATATTGAAAACTGCACTTAATGTTAAACGTCTCTTCAGCAATGCAATTGACAGTTATTGTATTGACATTGATGTTCAAGTGTCCTGATTATTGCATTGGTGTTATTCTCAAGTTATGCTGAGGTTGGTATTTCAGCTGCATAGTCTTACAACTAGCTCTTGTTGCTGGGTAGTTGAGAGTCTTGCACCAAATAAGTAACGTCGAATGTGGTCGACCCTGACTGTACCATTGTACACCCGGTTGATTTGGTTGGAGTTAATTAGCCTGGTACCACAGCGTAGGGTGCCCTCGGACAGCATGTTGTCTATAATGTACATACCGCTGGTATTGCGTCTATTGTGTACATATAGGGCGACAGTAGCTTATGTTGTGTCCACCGTGTACATATAGGGCCACAGTGATTTTTGTTATGTCTACTGTGTACATACATGACTACAGTAGAACGTGTTATGTCTACTGTGTATTAACATGGCTAGAGTAGATCGTGTTCTATATACTGTGTACATATATGGCTAGAGTATACCGTGTTATGTCTACTGTGTACATATATGGCTAGAGTAGACCGTGTTATGTCTACTGTGTAAATATATGGCTAGAGTAGACCGTGTTGTGTCTACTGTGTACATATATGGCTAGAGTAGATCGTGTTATGTCTACTGTGTACATATATGGCTAGAGTAGACCGTGTTATGTCTACTGTGTAAATATATGGCTAGAGTAGACCGTGTTGTGTCTACTGTGTACAAACAGGGCTAGAGTAGACCGTGTTATGTCTACTGTGTACATATAGGGCTAGAGTAGATCGTGTTATGTCTACTGTGTACATACAGGGCTAGAGTAGATCGTGTTATGTCTACTGTGTACATACAGGGCTAGAGTAGATCGTGTTGTGTCTACTGTGTACATACAGGGCTAGAGTAGATCGTGTTATGTCTACTGTGTACATATATGGCTAGAGTAGACCGTGTTATGTCTACTGTGTACATATAGGGCTAGAGTAGATCGTGTTATGTCTACTGTGTACATACAGGGCTAGAGTAGACCGTGTTGTGTCTACTGTGTACATACAGGGCTAGAGTAGATCGTGTTATGTCTACTGTGTACATATATGGCTAGGGTAGACCGTGTTGTGTCTACTGTGTACATATATGGCTAGAGTAGACCGTGTTATGTCTACTGTGTACATATATGGCTAGAGTAGATCGTGTTGTGTCTACTGTGTACATACATGGCTAGAGTAGACCGTGTTATGTCTACTGTGTACATATATGGCTAGAGTAGATCGTGTTGTGTCTACTGTGTACATACAGGGCTAGAGTAGACCGTGTTGTGTCTAATGTGTACATATATGGCTAGAGTAGACCGTGTTATGTCTACTGTGTACATATAGGGCTAGAGTAGACCGTGTTGTGTCTACTGTGTACATATAGGGCTAGAGTAGATCGTGTTGTGTCTACTGTGTACATATATGGCTAGAGTAGACCGTGTTATGTCTACTGTGTACATATATGGCTAGGGTAGACCGAGTTGTGTCTACTGTGTACATACATGGCTAGAGTAGACCGTGTTGTGTCTACTGTGTACATATATGGCTAGAGTAGATCGTGTTGTGTCTACTGTGTACATACAGGGCTAGAGTAGACCGTGTTATGTCTAATGTTTACATACAGGGCTAGAGTAGATCGTGTTATATCTACTGTGTACATACAGGGCTAGAGTAGACCGTGTTGTGTCTACTGTGTACATATAGGGCTAGAGTAGACCGTGTTATGTCTACTGTGTACATATATGGCTAGGGTAGACCGTGTTGTGTCTACTGTGTACATATAGGGCTAGAGTAGATCGTGTTGTGTCTACTGTGTACATACAGGGCTAGAGTAGACCGAGTTGTGTCTACTGTGTACATACAGGTCTAGAGTAGACCGTGTTGTGTCTAATGTGTACATACAGGGCTAGAGTAGATCGTGTTATGTCTACTGTGTACATATATGGCTAGAGTAGATCATGTTGTGTCTACTGTGTACATACATGGCTAGAGTAGACCGTGTTGTGTCTACTGTGTACATATAGGGCTAGAGTAGACCGTGTTGTGTCTACTGTGTACATACAGTGCTAGAGTAGATCGTGTTGTGTCTATTGTGTACATACAGGGCTAGAGTAGACCGTGTTGTGTCTACTGTGTACATACATGGCTAGAGTAGACCGTGTTGTGTCTAATGTGTACATATATGGCTAGAGTAGACCGTGTTATGTCTACTGTGTACATACAGGGCTAGAGTAGATCGTGTTGTGTCTACTGTGTATATATATGGCTAGAGTAGATCGTGTTATGTCTACTGTGTACATACAGGGCTAGAGTAGACCGTGTTGTGTCTACTGTGTACATACAGGGCTAGAGTAGACCGTGTTGTGTCTACTGTGTACATACAGGGCTAGAGTAGACCGTGTTATGTCTACTGTGTACATACAGGGCTAGAGTAGACCGTGTTGTGTCTACTGTGTACATATATGGCTAGAGTAGACCGTGTTATGTCTACTGTGTACATATATGGCTAGAGTAGACCGTGTTGTGTCTACTGTGTACATACAGGGCTAGAGTAGATCGTGTTGTGTCTACTGTGTACATATATGGCTAGAGTAGACCGTGTTATGTCTACTGTGTACATATAGGGCTAGAGTAGACCGTGTTATGTCTACTGTGTACATATATGGCTAGAGTAGACCGTGTTGTGTCTACTGTGTACATACAGGGCTAGAGTAGACCGTGTTGTGTCTACTGTGTACATATATGGCTAGAGTAGACCGTGTTATGTCTACTGTGTACATACAGGGCTAGAGTAGACCGTGTTGTGTCTACTGTGTACATACAGGGCTAGAGTAGATCGTGTTGTGTCTACTGTGTACATACAGGGCTAGAGTAGATCGTGTTATGTCTACTGTGTACATATATGGCTAGAGTAGACCGTGTTATGTCTACTGTGTACATATAGGGCTAGAGTAGATCGTGTTATGTCTACTGTGTACATACAGGGCTAGAGTAGACCGTGTTGTGTCTACTGTGTACATACAGGGCTAGAGTAGATCGTGTTATGTCTACTGTGTACATATATGGCTAGAGTAGACCGTGTTGTGTCTACTGTGTACATATATGGCTAGAGTAGACCGTGTTATGTCTACTGTGTACATATATGGCTAGAGTAGATCGTGTTGTGTCTACTGTGTACATACATGGCTAGAGTAGACCGTGTTATGTCTACTGTGTACATATATGGCTAGAGTAGATCGTGTTGTGTCTACTGTGTACATACAGGGCTAGAGTAGACCGTGTTGTGTCTAATGTGTACATATATGGCTAGAGTAGACCGTGTTATGTCTACTGTGTACATATAGGGCTAGAGTAGACCGTGTTGTGTCTACTGTGTACATATAGGGCTAGAGTAGATCGTGTTGTGTCTACTGTGTACATATATGGCTAGAGTAGACCGTGTTATGTCTACTGTGTACATATATGGCTAGGGTAGACCGAGTTGTGTCTACTGTGTACATACATGGCTAGAGTAGACCGTGTTGTGTCTACTGTGTACATATATGGCTAGAGTAGATCGTGTTGTGTCTACTGTGTACATACAGGGCTAGAGTAGACCGTGTTATGTCTAATGTTTACATACAGGGCTAGAGTAGATCGTGTTATATCTACTGTGTACATACAGGGCTAGAGTAGACCGTGTTGTGTCTACTGTGTACATATAGGGCTAGAGTAGACCGTGTTATGTCTACTGTGTACATATATGGCTAGGGTAGACCGTGTTGTGTCTACTGTGTACATACAGGGCTAGAGTAGACCGAGTTGTGTCTACTGTGTACATACAGGTCTAGAGTAGACCGTGTTGTGTCTAATGTGTACATATATGGCTAGAGTAGATCGTGTTGTGTCTACTGTGTACATACATGGCTAGAGTAGACCGTGTTGTGTCTACTGTGTACATATAGGGCTAGAGTAGACCGTGTTGTGTCTACTGTGTACATACAGTGCTAGAGTAGATCGTGTTGTGTCTATTGTGTACATACATGGCTAGAGTAGACCGTGTTGTGTCTACTGTGTACATACATGGCTAGAGTAGACCGTGTTGTGTCTAATGTGTACATATATGGCTAGAGTAGACCGTGTTATGTCTACTGTGTACATACAGGGCTAGAGTAGATCGTGTTGTGTCTACTGTGTATATATATGGCTAGAGTAGATCGTGTTATGTCTACTGTGTACATACAGGGCTAGAGTAGACCGTGTTGTGTCTACTGTGTACATACAGGGCTAGAGTAGATCGTGTTGTGTCTACTGTGTACATATATGGCTAGAGTAGACCGTGTTGTGTCTACTGTGTACATATAGGGCTAGAATAGATCGTGTTGTGTCTACTGTGTACACTGTGTACATACAGGGCTAGAGAAGACCGTGTTATGTCTACTGTGTACATACAGGGCTAGAGTAGATCGTGTTATGTCTACTGTGTACATATATGGCTAGAGTAGACCGTGTTATGTCTACTGTGTATATACAGGGCTAGAGAAGACCGTGTTATGTCTACTGTGTACATACAGGGCTAGAGTAGATCGTGTTATGTCTACTGTGTACATATATGGCTAGAGTAGACCGTGTTGTGTCTAATGTGTACATATATGGCTAGAGTAGACCGTGTTATGTCTACTGTGTACATATATGGCTAGAGTAGACCGTGTTATGTCTACTGTGTACATATAGGGCTAGAATAGATCGTGTTGTGTCTACTGTGTACATACAGGGCTAGAGTAGACCGTGTTATGTCTACTGTGTACATACAGGGCTAGAGTAGATCGTGTTGTGTCTACTGTGTATATATATGGCTAGAGTAGATCGTGTTATGTCTACTGTGTACATACAGGGCTAGAGTAGATCGTGTTGTGTCTACTGTGTACATACAGGGCTAGAGTAGATCGTGTTATGTCTACTGTGTACATATATGGCTAGAGTAGACCGTGTTATGTCTACTGTGTACATATAGGGCTAGAGTAGATCGTGTTATGTCTACTGTGTACATACAGGGCTAGAGTAGACCGTGTTGTGTCTACTGTGTACATACAGGGCTAGAGTAGACGTGTTATGTCTACTGTGTACATATATGGCTAGAGTAGACCGTGTTGTGTCTACTGTGTACATATATGGCTAGAGTAGATCGTGTTATGTCTACTGTGTACATACAGGGCTAGAGTAGACCGTGTTATGTCTACTGTGTACATATATGGCTAGAGTAGACCGTGTTGTGTCTACTGTGTACATATATGGCTAGAGTAGACCGTGTTATGTCTACTGTGTACATACAGGGCTAGAGTAGACCGTGTTATGTCTACTGTGTACATATATGGCTAGAGTAGACCGTGTTATGTCTACTGTGTACATATAGGGCTAGAGTAGACCGTGTTGTGTCTACTGTGTACATATATGGCTAGAGTAGACCGTGTTGTGTCTACTGTGTACATATATGGCTAGAGTAGACCGTGTTGTGTCTACTGTGTACATATATGGCTAGAGTAGACCGTGTTGTGTCTACTGTGTACATATATGGCTAGAGTAGACCGTGTTGTGTCTACTGTGTACATACAGGGCTAGAGTAGACCGTGTTGTGTCTACTGTGTACATACAGGGCTAGAGTAGACCGTGTTGTGTCTACTGTGTACATACAGGGCTAGAGTAGATCGTGTTATGTCTACTGTGTACATATATGGCTAGAGTAGACCGTGTTGTGTCTACTGTGTACATACAGGGCTAGAGTAGACCGTGTTATGTCTACTGTGTACATATATGGCTAGAGTAGACCGTGTTATGTCTACTGTGTACATACATGGCTAGAGTAGACCGTGTTATGTCTACTGTGTACATATATGGCTAGAGTAGATCGTGTTGTGTCTACTGTGTACATACAGGGCTAGAGTAGACCGTGTTGTGTCTACTGTGTACATACATGGCTAGAGTAGACCGTGTTATGTCTACTGTGTACATATAGGGCTAGAGTAGACCGTGTTGTGTCTACTGTGTACATATATGGCTAGAGTAGACCGTGTTATGTCTACTGTGTACATATATGGCTAGAGTAGATCGTGTTGTGTCTACTGTGTACATACAGGGCTAGAGTAGACCGTGTTGTGTCTACTGTGTACATATATGGCTAGAGTAGACCGTGTTATGTCTACTGTGTACATATATGGCTAGAGTAGACCGTGTTGTGTCTACTGTGTACATATATGGCTAGAGTAGACCGTGTTGTGTCTACTGTGTACATATATGGCTAGAGTAGACCGTGTTATGTCTACTGTGTACATATATGGCTAGAGTAGACCGTGTTATGTCTACTGTGTACATACATGGCTAGAGTAGATCGTGTTATGTCTACTGTGTACATACAGGGCTAGAGTAGACCGTGTTGTGTCTACTGTGTACATATATGGCTAGAGTAGACCGTGTTATGTCTACTGTGTACATACATGGCTAGAGTAGACCGTGTTGTGTCTACTGTGTACATACAGGGCTAGAGTAGACCGTGTTGTGTCTACTGTGTACATACAGGGCTAGAGTAGACCGTGTTGTGTCTACTGTGTACATATATGGCTAGAGTAGACCGTGTTATGTCTACTGTGTACATACAGGGCTAGAGTAGACCGTGTTGTGTCTACTGTGTACATACAGGGCTAGAGTAGACCGTGTTATGTCTACTGTGTACATACAGGGCTAGAGTAGACCGTGTTATGTCTACTGTGTACATACAGGGCTAGAGTAGACCGTGTTGTGTCTACTGTGTACATACATGGCTAGAGTAGACCGTGTTATGTCTACTGTGTACATACAGGGCTAGAGTAGACCGTGTTGTGTCTACTGTGTACATACATGGCTAGAGTAGACCGTGTTATGTCTACTGTGTACATACAGGGCTAGAGTAGACCGTGTTATGTCTACTGTGTACATATATGGCTAGAGTAGACCGTGTTGTGTCTACTGTGTACATACAGGGCTAGAGTAGACCGTGTTGTGTCTACTGTGTACATATATGGCTAGAGTAGACCGTGTTATGTCTACTGTGTACATACAGGGCTAGAGTAGATCGTGTTGTGTCTACTGTGTACATATATGGCTAGAGTAGACCGTGTTGTGTCTACTGTGTACATACAGGGCTAGAGTAGACCGTGTTGTGTCTACTGTGTACATATATGGCTAGAGTAGACCGTGTTATGTCTACTGTGTACATACAGGGCTAGAGTAGACCGTGTTGTGTCTACTGTGTACATACAGGGCTAGAGTAGACCGTGTTGTGTCTACTGTGTACATACAGGGCTAGAGTAGACCGTGTTGTGTCTACTGTGTACATATATGGCTAGAGTAGACCGTGTTGTGTCTACTGTGTACATACAGGGCTAGAGTAGACCGTGTTGTGTCTACTGTGTACATATATGGCTAGAGTAGACCGTGTTATGTCTACTGTGTACATATAGGGCTAGAGTAGACCGTGTTATGTCTACTGTGTACATATATGGCTAGAGTAGACCGTGTTGTGTCTACTGTGTACATACAGGGCTAGAGTAGATCGTGTTGTGTCTACTGTGTACATACATGGCTAGAGTAGACCGTGTTGTGTCTACTGTGTACATATATGGCTAGAGTAGACCGTGCTGTGTCTACTGTGTACATACAGGGCTAGAGTAGACCGTGTTGTGTCTACTGTGTACATACAGGGCTAGAGTAGACCGTGTTATGTCTACTGTGTACACATATGGCTAGAGTAGACCGTGTTGTGTCTACTGTGTACATATATGGCTAGAGTAGACCGTGTTATGTCTACTGTGTACATACAGGGCTAGAGTAGACCGTGTTGTGTCTACTGTGTACATACAGGGCTAGAGTAGACCGTGTTATGTCTACTGTGTACATACAGGGCTAGAGTAGACCGTGTGTGTCTACTGTGTACATATAGGGCTAGAGTAAACCGTGTTATGTCTACTGTGTACATACAGGGCTAGAGTAGACCGTGTTGTGTCTACTGTGTACATACAGGGCTAGAGTAGACCGTGTTGTGTCTACTGTGTACATACAGGGCTAGAGTAGATCGTGTTATGTCTACTGTGTACATACATGGCTAGAGTAGACCGTGTTGTGTCTACTGTGTACATACAGGGCTAGAGTAGACCGTGTTGTGTCTACTGTGTACATACAGGGCTAGAGTAGATCGTGTTATGTCTACTGTGTACATACAGGGCTAGAGTAGACCGTGTTGTGTCTACTGTGTACATACAGGGCTAGAGTAGATCGTGTTATGTCTACTGTGTACATATATGGCTAGAGTAGACCGTGTTGTGTCTACTGTGTACATATATGGCTAGAGTAGACCGTGTTATGTCTACTGTGTACATACATGGCTAGAGTAGACCGTGTTGTGTCTACTGTGTACATACATGGCTAGAGTAGACCGTGTTATGTCTACTGTGTACATATAGGGCTAGAGTAGACCGTGTTGTGTCTACTGTGTACATACAGGGCTAGAGTAGACCGTGTTGTGTCTACTGTGTACATATATGGCTAGAGTAGACCGTGTTGTGTCTACTGTGTACATATAGGGCTAGAGTAGACCGTGTTGTGTCTACTGTGTACATATAGGGCTAGAGTAGATCGTGTTATGTCTACTGTGTACATATATGGCTAGAGTAGACCGTGTTATGTCTACTGTGTACATACAGGGCTAGAGTAGACCGTGTTATGTCTACTGTGTACATACATGGCTAGAGTAGACCGTGTTATGTCTACTGTGTACATACAGGGCTAGAGTAGATCGTGTTGTGTCTACTGTGTACATATATGGCTAGAGTAGACCGTGTTATGTCTACTGTGTACATACAGGGCTAGAGTAGACCGTGTTATGTCTACTGTGTACATATAGGGCTAGAGTAGACCGTGTTGTGTCTACTGTGTACATATAGGGCTAGAGTAGACCGTGTTATGTCTACTGTGTACATATAGGGCTAGAGTAGACCGTGTTGTGTCTACTGTGTACATACAGGGCTAGAGTAGACCGTGTTGTGTCTACTGTGTACATACATGGCTAGAGTAGACCGTGTTGTGTCTACTGTGTACATACAGGGCTAGAGTAGATCGTGTTGTGTCTACTGTGTACATACAGGGCTAGAGTAAACCGTGTTGTGTCTACTGTGTACATATATGGCTAGAGTAGACCGTGTTATATATACTGTGTACATATATGGCTAAAGTAGACCGTTTTATGTCTACTGTGTACATACAGGTCTATAGTAGATCGTGTTGTGTCTACTGTGTACATACATGGCTAGAGTAGATCGTGTTATATCTACTGTGTACATATATGGCTAGAGTAGACCGTGTTATGTCTACTGTGTACATACAGGGCTAGAGTAGACCGTGTTATGACTACTGTGTACATACAGGGCTAGAGTAGACCGTGTTGTGTCTACTCTGTACATACAGGGCTAGAGTAGACCGTGTTGTGTCTACTGTGTACATACAGGGCTAGAGTAGACCGTGTTGTGTCTACTGTGTACATACAGGGCTAGAGTAGACCGTGTTGTGTCTACTGTGTACATACAGGGCTAGAGTAGATCGTGTTATGTCTACTGTGTACATATATGGCTAGAGTAGACCGTGTTATGTCTACTGTGTACATACAGGGCTAGAGTAGATCGTGTTATGTCTACTGTGTACATATATGGCTAGAGTAGACCGTGTTATGTCTACTGTGTATATACAGGGCTAGAGTAGACCGTGTTATGTCTACTGTGTACATACAGGGCTAGAGTAGATCGTGTTATGTCTACTGTGTACATATATGGCTAGAGTAGACCGTGTTGTGTCTACTGTGTACATATATGGCTAGAGTAGACCGTGTTATGTCTACTGTGTACATATATGGCTAGAGTAGACCGTGTTATGTCTACTGTGTACATATAGGGCTAGAGTAGATCGTGTTGTGTCTACTGTGTACATACAGGGCTAGAGTAGACCGTGTTATGTCTACTGTGTACATACAGGGCTAGAGTAGATCGTGTTGTGTCTACTGTGTACATATAGGGCTAGAGTAGATCGTGTTATGTCTACTGTGTACATACAGGGCTAGAGTAGACCGTGTTGTGTCTACTGTGTACATACAGGGCTAGAGTAGACCGTGTTATGTCTACTGTGTACATATATGGCTAGAGTAGACCGTGTTATGTCTACTGTGTACATATAGGGCTAGAGTAGATCGTGTTGTGTCTACTGTGTACATACAGGGCTAGAGTAGACCGTGTTGTGTCTACTGTGTACATACAGGGCTAGAGTAGATCGTGTTATGTCTACTGTGTACATATAGGGCTAGAGTAGACCGTGTTGTGTCTACTGTGTACATATATGGCTAGAGTAGACCGTGTTATGTCTACTGTGTACATATATGGCTAGAGTAGACCGTGTTGTGTCTACTGTGTACATACATGGCTAGAGTAGACCGTGTTGTGTCTACTGTGTACATATATGGCTAGAGTAGACCGTGTTGTGTCTACTGTGTACATACAGGGCTAGAGTAGACCGTGTTGTGTCTACTGTGTACATATATGGCTAGAGTAGACCGTGTTATGTCTACTGTGTACATATAGGGCTAGAGTAGACCGTGTTGTGTCTACTGTGTACATATAGGGCTAGAGTAGATCGTGTTGTGTCTACTGTGTACATACATGGCTAGAGTAGACCGTGTTATGTCTACTGTGTACATACATGGCTAGAGTAGACCGTGTTGTGTCTACTGTGTACATACAGGGCTAGAGTAGACCGTGTTGTGTCTACTGTGTACATACAGGGCTAGAGTAGACCGTGTTGTGTCTACTGTGTACATACAGGGCTAGAGTAGATCGTGTTATGTCTACTGTGTACATACAGGGCTAGAGTAGACCGTGTTGTGTCTACTGTGTACATACAGGGCTAGAGTAGACCGTGTTGTGTCTACTGTGTACATACAGGGCTAGAGTAGACCGTGTTATGTCTACTGTGTACATACAGGGCTAGAGTAGACCGTGCTGTGTCTACTGTGTACATACAGGGCTAGAGTAGACCGTGTTATGTCTACTGTGTACATACATGGCTAGAGTAGACCGTGTTGTGTCTACTGTGTACATACAGGGCTAGAGTAGATCGTGTTGTGTCTACTGTGTACATACAGGGCTAGAGTAGACCGTGTTATGTCTACTGTGTACATACAGGGCTAGAGTAGATCGTGTTGTGTCTACTGTGTACATATATGGCTAGAGTAGACCGTGTTGTGTCTACTGTGTACATACAGGGCTAGAGTAGACCGTGTTGTGTCTACTGTGTACATATATGGCTAGAGTAGACCGTGTTATGTCTACTGTGTACATACAGGGCTAGAGTAGATCGTGTTGTGTCTACTGTGTACATATATGGCTAGAGTAGATCGTGTTATGTCTACTGTGTACATACAGGGCTAGAGTAGACCGTGTTGTGTCTACTGTGTACATACAGGGCTAGAGTAGATCGTGTTGTGTCTACTGTGTACATATATGGCTAGAGTAGACCGTGTTGTGTCTACTGTGTACATATAGGGCTAGAGTAGACCGTGTTGTGTCTACTGTGTACATACAGGGCTAGAGTAGACCGTGTTATGTCTACTGTGTACATACAGGGCTAGAGTAGATCGTGTTATGTCTACTGTGTACATATATGGCTAGAGTAGACCGTGTTATGTCTACTGTGTACATACAGGGCTAGAGTAGACCGTGTTATGTCTACTGTGTACATACAGGGCTAGAGTAGATCGTGTTATGTCTACTGTGTACATATATGGCTAGAGTAGACCGTGTTGTGTCTACTGTGTACATATATGGCTAGAGTAGACCGTGTTATGTCTACTGTGTACATATATGGCTAGAGTAGACCGTGTTATGTCTACTGTGTACATATAGGGCTAGAGTAGATCGTGTTGTGTCTACTGTGTACATACAGGGCTAGAGTAGACCGTGTTATGTCTACTGTGTACATACAGGGCTAGAGTAGACCGTGTTGTGTCTACTGTGTACATACTAGGGCTAGAGTAGATCGTGTTATGTCTACTGTGTACATACAGGGCTAGAGTAGACCGTGTTGTGTCTACTGTGTACATACAGGGCTAGAGTAGACCGTGTTGTGTCTACTGTGTACATATATGGCTAGAGTAGACCGTGTTGTGTCTACTGTGTACATATAGGGCTAGAGTAGATCGTGTTGTGTCTACTGTGTACATACAGGGCTAGAGTAGACCGTGTTATGTCTACTGTGTACATACAGGGCTAGAGTAGATCGTGTTATGTCTACTGTGTACATATATGGCTAGAGTAGACCGTGTTGTGTCTACTGTGTACATACAGGGCTAGAGTAGACCGTGTTATGTCTACTGTGTACATATATGGCTAGAGTAGATCGTGTTGTGTCTACTGTGTACATATATGGCTAGAGTAGACCGTGTTGTGTCTACTGTGTACATATATGGCTAGAGTAGACCGTGTTATGTCTACTGTGTACATATAGGGCTAGAGTAGACCGTGTTGTGTCTACTGTGTACATATATGGCTAGAGTAGATCGTGTTGTGTCTACTGTGTACATATATGGCTAGAGTAGACCGTGTTATGTCTACTGTGTACATACAGGGCTAGAGTAGACCGTGTTGTGTCTAATGTGTACATATATGGCTAGAGTAGACCGTGTTATGTCTACTGTGTACATACATGGCTAGAGTAGACAGTTGTGTGTCTACTGTGTACATATATGGCTAGAGTAGATCGTGGTTGTGTCTACTGTGTACATATATGGGCTAGAGTAGACCGTGTTAGTGTCCTACTGTGTACATATATGGGCTAGAGTAGACCGTGTTGTGTCTACTGTGTACATATATGGCTAGAGTAGACCGTGTTGATGTCTACTGTGTACATACAGGGCTAGAGTAGACCGTGTGTGGTCTACTGTGGTACATACAGGGCTAGAGTAGATCCGTGTTGTGTCGACTGTGTACATATAGGGCTAGAGTAGACCGTGTTATGTCTACTGTGTACATATATGGCTAGAGTAGACCGTGTTGTGTCTACTGTGTACATACAGGGCTAGAGTAGACCGTGTTATGTCTACTGTGTACATATCATGGCTAGAGTAGATAGTGGTGTGTCTACTGTGTACATACAGGGGCTAGAGTAGACCGTGTTTGTGTCTACTGTGTACATATATGGCTAGAGTAGACCGTGTTATGTCTACTGTGTACATACAGGGCTAGAGTAGACCGTGTTGTGTCTACTGTGTACATATAGGGCTAGAGTAGACCGTGTTATGTCTACTGTGTACATATAGGGCTAGAGTAGACCGTGTTGTGTCTACTGTGTACATATATGGCTAGAGTAGACCGTGTTGTGTCTACTGTGTACATATAGGGCTAGAGTAGACCGTGTGTGTCTACTGTGTACATACAGGGCTAGAGTAGACCGTGTTGTGTCTACTGTGTACATACAGGGCTAGAGTAGACCGTGTTATGTCTATTGTGTACATATATGGCTAGAGTAGACCGTGTTATGTCTACTGTGTACATATATGGCTAGAGTAGACCGTGTTGTGTCTACTGTGTACATATATGGCTAGAGTAGACCGTGTTATGTCTACTGTGTACATATATGGCTAGAGTAGACCGTGTTATGTCTACTGTGTACATACAGGGCTAGAGTAGACCGTGTTGTGTCTACTGTGTACATACAGGGCTAGAGTAGACCGTGTTATGTCTACTGTGTACATATATGGCTAGAGTAGACCGTGTTGTGTCTACTGTGTACATATAGGGCTAGAGTAGATCGTGTTGTGTCTACTGTGTACATACAGGGCTAGAGTAGACCGTGTTATGTCTATTGTGTACATATATGGCTAGAGTAGACCGTGCTATGTCTACTGTGTACATACAGGGCTAGAGTAGATCGTGTTATGTCTACTGTGTACATATAGGGCTAGAGTAGACCGTGTTATGTCTACTGTGTACATATATGGCTAGGGTAGACCGTGTTGTGTCTACTGTGTACATATAGGGCTAGAGTAGATCGTGTTGTGTCTACTGTGTACATACAGGGCTAGAGTAGACCGAGTTGTGTCTACTGTGTACATACAGGTCTAAAGTAGACCGTGTTATGTCTAATGTGTACATACAGGGCTAGAGTAGATCGTGTTATGTCTACTGTGTACATATATGGCTAGAGTAGACCGTGTTGTGTCTAATGTGTACATATATGGCTAGAGTAGACCGTGTTATGTCTACTGTGTACATACAGGGCTAGAGTAGATCGTGTTGTGTCTACTGTGTACATACAGGGCTAGAGTAGACCGTGTTGTGTCTAATGTGTACATACAGGGCTAGAGTAGATCGTGTTATGTCTACTGTGTACATATATGGCTAGAGTAGACCGTGTTATGTCTACTGTGTACATATATGGCTAGAGTAGACCGTGTTATGTCTACTGTGTACATATATGGCTAGAGTAGATCGTGTTGTGTCTACTGTGTACATATATGGCTAGAGTAGACCGTGTTGTGTCTACTGTGTACATACAGGGCTAGAGTAGACCGTGTTATGTCTACTGTGTACATATATGGCTAGAGTAGACCGTGTTATGTCTACTGTGTACATATAGGGCTAGAGTAGACCGTGTTGTGTCTACTGTGTACATATATGGCTAGAGTAGACCGTGTTATGTCTACTGTGTACATACATGGCTAGAGTAGACCGTGTTGTGTCTACTGTGTACATATATGGCTAGAGTAGACCGTGTTGTGTCTACTGTGTACATATATGGCTAGAGTAGATCGTGTTGTGTCTACTGTGTACATACAGGGCTAGAGTAGACCGTGTTGTGTCTACTGTGTACATACATGGCTAGAGTAGACCGTGTTGTGTCTACTGTGTACATATATGGCTAGAGTAGACCGTGTTGTGTCTACTGTGTACATATAGGGCTAGAGTAGATCGTGTTATGTCTACTGTGTACATATATGGCTAGAGTAGACCGTGTTATGTCTACTGTGTACATACATGGCTAGAGTAGACCGTGTTGTGTCTAATGTGTACATATATGGCTAGAGTAGATCGTGTTGTGTCTACTGTGTACATATATGGCTAGAGTAGATCGTGTTGTGTCTACTGTGTACATACAGGGCTAGAGTAGACCGTGTTGTGTCTACTGTGTACATATATGGCTAGAGTAGACCGTGTTATGTCTACTGTGTACATACAGGGCTAGAGTAGACCGTGTTGTGTCTACTGTGTACATACAGGGCTAGAGTAGATCGTGTTGTGTCTACTGTGTACATATATGGCTAGAGTAGACCGTGTTATGTCTACTGTGTACATATATGGCTAGAGTAGACCGTGTGTGTCTACTGTGTACATACAGGGCTAGAGTAGATCGTGTTGTGTCTACTGTGTACATATATGGCTAGAGTAGATCGTGGTGTGTCTACTGTGTACATACAGGGCTAGAGTAGACCGTGTTGTGTCTACTGTGTACATATATGGCTAGAGTAGACCGTGTTGTGTCTATTGTGTACATATATGGCTAGAGTAGACCGTGCTATGTCTACTGTGTACATACAGGGCTAGAGTAGACCGTGTTGTGTCTACTGTGTACATACAGGGCTAGAGTAGACCGTGTTATGTCTATTGTGTACATATATGGCTAGAGTAGACCGTGCTATGTCTACTGTGTACATATATGGCTAGAGTAGACCGTGCTATGTCTACTGTGTACATACAGGGCTAGAGTAGATCGTATTATGTCTACTGTGTACATACAGGGCTAGAGTAGATCGTGTTGTGTCTACTGTGTACATACAGGGCTAGAGTAGATCGTGTTGTGTCTACTGTGTACATATATGGCTAGAGTAGACCGTGTTATGTCTACTGTGTACATACAGGGCTAGAGAAGACCGTGTTATGTCTACTGTGTACATACAGGGCTAGAGTAGATCGTGTTATGTCTACTGTGTACATATATGGCTAGAGTAGACCGTGTTGTGTCTAATGTGTACATATATGGCTAGAGTAGACCGTGTTATGTCTACTGTGTACATACAGGGCTAGAGTAGACCGTGTTGTGTCTAATGTGTACATATATGGCTAGAGTAGATCGTGTTATATCTACTGTGTACATACAGGGCTAGAGTAGACCGTGTTGTGTCTACTGTGTACATACAGGGCTAGAGTAGATCGTGTTATGTCTACTGTGTACATACAGGGCTAGAGTAGATCGTGTTATGTCTACTGTGTACATACAGGGCTAGAGTAGACCGTGTTGTGTCTACTGTGTACATACAGGGCTAGAGTAGATCGTGTTGTGTCTACTGTGTACATACAGGGCTAGAGTAGACCGTGTTGTGTCTACTGTGTACATACAGGGCTAGAGTAGATCGTGTTGTGTCTACTGTGTACATACAGGGCTAGAGTAGACCGTGTTATGTCTACTGTGTACATACAGGGCTAGAGTAGACCGTGTTGTGTCTACTGTGTACATACAGGGCTAGAGTAGACCGTGTTGTGTCTACTGTGTACATATATGGCTAGAGTAGACCGTGTTATGTCTACTGTGTACATATATGGCTAGAGTAGACCGTGTGTGTCTACTGTGTACATACAGGGCTAGAGTAGATCGTGTTGTGTCTACTGTGTACATATATGGCTAGAGTAGATCGTGGTGTGTCTACTGTGTACATACAGGGCTAGAGTAGACCGTGTTGTGTCTACTGTGTACATATATGGCTAGAGTAGACCGTGTTGTGTCTATTGTGTACATATATGGCTAGAGTAGACCGTGCTATGTCTACTGTGTACATACAGGGCTAGAGTAGACCGTGTTGTGTCTACTGTGTACATACAGGGCTAGAGTAGACCGTGTTATGTCTATTGTGTACATATATGGCTAGAGTAGACCGTGCTATGTCTACTGTGTACATATATGGCTAGAGTAGACCGTGCTATGTCTACTGTGTACATACAGGGCTAGAGTAGATCGTGTTATGTCTACTGTGTACATACAGGGCTAGAGTAGATCGTGTTGTGTCTACTGTGTACATACAGGGCTAGAGTAGATCGTGTTGTGTCTACTGTGTACATATATGGCTAGAGTAGACCGTGTTATGTCTACTGTGTACATACAGGGCTAGAGTAGACCGTGTTGTGTCTACTGTGTACATATATGGCTAGAGTAGACCGTGTTGTGTCTACTGTGTACATATATGGCTAGAGTAGACCGTGTTATGTCTACTGTGTACATACAGGGCTAGAGTAGACCGTGTTATGTCTACTGTGTACATATATGGCTACAGTAGACCATGTTGTGTCTACTGTGTACATACATGGCTAGAGTAGACCGTGTTGTATTTACTGTGTACATACATGGCTAGAGTAGACCGTGTTGTGTCTACTGTGTATATATATAGCTAGAGTAGACCGTGTTATGTCTACTGTTTACATACAGGGCTAGAGTAGACCGTGTTATGTCTACTGTGTACATACCGGGCTAGAGTAGACCGTGTTGTGTCTACTGTGTATATACATGGCTAGAGTAGACCGTGTTATGTTCACTGTGTACATACAGGGCTAGAGTAGATCGTGTTATGTCTACTGTGTACATACATGGCAAGAGTAGACCGTGTTGTGTCTACTGTGTACATACAGGGCTAGAGTAGACCGTGTTGTGTCTACTGTGTACATACAGGGCTAGAGTAGACCGTGTTATGTCTACTGTGTACATATATGGCTAGAGTAGACCGAGTTGTGTCTACTGTGTACATACAGTGCTAGAGTAGATCGTGTTATGTCTACTGTGTACATATATGGCTAGAGTAGACCGTGTTATGTCTACTGTGTACATACAGGGCTAGAGTAGATCGTGTTGTGTCTACTGTGTATATATATGGCTAGAGTAGACCGTGTTGTGTCTACTGTGTACATACATGGCTAGAGTAGACCGTGTTGTGTCTACTGTGTACATACATGGCTAGAGTAGATCGTGTTATGTCTACTGTTTACATATAAACCAAATTAACCGATGTTAGTCTACTGTTTTCATAGAGCGCAGTCGCTCGTGTTGTGTCAACAGTGTGCATATAGGGCCACAGCCACTGATGTTGTGTAAAATGTTTACATATACGGCTTCAGTAACTGATGCTGTGAAAAATGTTTACATATACGGCTACAGTAACTGATGTTGTGTAAAATGTTTACATATACGGCTACAGTAACTGATGTGTAAAATGTTTACATATACGGCTACAGTAACTGATGTTATGTAAAATGTTTACATATACGGCTACAGTAACCGATGTTGTGTAAAATGTTTACATATACGGCTACAGTAACTGATGTTGTGTAAAATGTTATACGGCTACAGTAACTGATGTTGTGTAAACTGTTTACATATACGGCTACGGTAACTGATGTTGTATAAAATGTTTACATATACGGCTACAGTAACTGATGTTGTATAAAATGTTTACATATACGGCTACAGTAACTGATGTTGTGTAGAATGTTTACATACACGGCTACAGTAACTGATGTTGTGTAAAATGTTTATATATACGGCTACAGTAACTGATATTGTGTAAAATGTTTACATATACGGCTACAGTAACTGATATTGTGTAAAATGTTTACATATACGGCTACAGTAACTGATGTTGTGTAAAATGTTTACATATACGGCTACAGTAACTGATGTGTAAAATGTTTACATATACGGCTACAGTAACTGATGTTGTGTAGAATGTTTACATATACGGCTACAGTAACTGATGTTGTGTAAAATGTTTACATATACGGCTACAGTAACTGATGTTGTGTAAAATGTTTACATATACGGCTACAGTAACTGATGTTGTGTAGAATGTTTACATATACGGCTACAGTAACTGATGTTGTGTAAAATGTTTACATATACGGCTACAGTAACTGATGCTGTGTAAAATGTTTACATATACGGCTACAGTAACTGATGTTGTATAAAATGTTTACATATACTGCTACAGTAACTGATGTGTAAAATGTTTACATATACGGCTACAGTAACTGATGTTGTGTAGAATGTTTACATATACGGCTACAGTAACTGATGTTGTATAAAATGTTTACATATACGGCTACAGTAACTGATGTTGTATAAAATGTTTACATATACGGCTACAGTAACTGATGTTGTATAAAATGTTTACATATACGGCTACAGTAACTGATGTGTAAAATGTTTACATATACGGCTACAGTAACTGATGCTGTGTAAAATGTTTACATATACGGCTACAGTAACTGATGTTGTATAAAATGTTTACATATACAGCTACAGTAACTGATGTTGTATAAAATGTTTACATATGCGGCTACAGTAACTGATGTTGTGTAAAATGTTTACATACACGGCTACAGTAACTGATGTGTAAAATGTTTACATATACGGCTACAGTAACTGATGTTGTATAAAATGTTTACATATACGGCTACAGTAACTGATGTTGTATAAAATGTTTACATACACGGCTACAGTAACTGATGTTGTGTAAAATGTTTACATACACGGCTACAGTAACTGATGTGTAAAATGTTTACATATACGGCTACAGTAACTGATGTTGTATAAAATGTTTACATATACGGCTACAGTAACTGATGTTGTGTAAAATGTTTACATACACGGCTACAGTAACTGATGTTGTGTAAAATGTTTACATATACGGCTACAGTAACTGATGTGTAAAATGTTTACATATACGGCTACAGTAACTGATGTTGTATATAATGTTTACATATACGGCTACAGTAACTGATGTTGTGTAAAATGTTTACATACACGGCTACAGTAACTGATGTTGTGTAAAATGTTTACATATACGGCTACAGTAACTGATGTTGTATAAAATGTTTACATACACGGCTACAGTAACTGATGTTGTGTAAAATGTTTACATACACGGCTACAGTAACTGATGTTGTGTAAATCGTTTACATACACGGCTACAGTAACTGATGTGTAAAATGTTTACATATACGGCTACAGTAACTGATGTTGTGTAGAATGTTTACATATACGGCTACAGTAACTGATGTTGTGTAAAATGTTTACATATACGGCTACAGTAACTGATGTTGTGTAAAATGTTTACATATACGGCTACAGTAACTGATGTTGTGTAGAATGTTTACATATACGGCTACAGTAACTGATGTTGTGTAAAATGTTTACATATACGGCTACAGTAACTGATGTTGTGTAAAATGTTTACATATACGGCTACAGTAACTGATGTTGTATAAAATGTTTACATATACGGCTACAGTAACTGATGCTGTGTAAAATGTTTACATATACGGCTACAGTAACTGATGCTGTGTAAAATGTTTACATACACGGCTACAGTAACTGATGTTGTGTAAAATGTTTACATATACGGCTACAGTAACTGATGTGTAAAATGTTTACATATACGGCTACAGTAACTGATGTTGTATATAATGTTTACATATACGGCTACAGTAACTGATGTTGTGTAAAATGTTTACATACACGGCTACAGTAACTGATGTTGTGTAAAATGTTTACATATACGGCTACAGTAACTGATGTTGTATAAAATGTTTACATACACGGCTACAGTAACTGATGTTGTATAAAATGTTTACATATACGGCTACAGTAACTGATGTTGTGTAAAATGTTTACATACACGGCTACAGTAACTGATGTTGTGTAAAATGTTTACATATACGGCTACAGTAACTGATGCTGTGTAAAATGTTTACATATACGGCTACAGTAACTGATGTTGTATAAAATGTTTACATACACGGCTACAGTAACTGATATTGTATAAAATGTTTACATATACGGCTACAGTAACTGATGCTGTGTAAAATGTTTACATGTACGGCTGCAGTAACTGATGCTGTGTTAATTGTGTACACAGAGAGCCAAATTTGTTACTGTTGTGTCTACTTTGTACATATAGGGCTACGGTAAATGATTGTGTTTCTACTGTGTACACATAAGGCCGCAGTAACTGGTATTATGTCTGCAATAGATACGGGGCCGCAGTAGCTTATGTTGTCTTTAATGTATACATATAAGACCACATTAGCTCGTGCTATGTCTACTGTCTACCTAAAGGGCAACAGTAGTTGTTGTTATGTCTACTGTGTACGTATAGGGCCGCAGACGTTCGTGTTGTGTCTACTTATTACATATAGGGCCACAACTGCCCGTATTGGGTTTACGTTCTAGCGAAGTGATAACTTTTGGTATTAACTTGTCATTTCAGGTTATAAACAGTCATTTAGTGCTTCAGTTAATTCTTGTTAAATATCGGTGTGTGATAATGTTATTTTTCTGCGATGTCGCACTATAATTTGGCATTAAGTTATCAACTTACGACAATTTTCGTTATTATTATATATCAAACAAACTTAAATGTCATCGCGATCCTGAGGCTCACGTAATGATTATGGAATGACACGAAGCGGAGAGGAATGGAAGAATACTTAGACGTAAATAAAGCACACATAATGATGAAATTGATATCGAATTACGTTTGAAAATGGTGAAAAGGCGCATCACCACTTATCACCCTGCTCATAATTTAAGAGTACGAAAGTTATATAATCCTGGGATGTATATAGTGCGGCAATTTAACTTGGGCAGGTATAGGATTGTTATAAGTAGAGCGGTGGGAACTCTCTTATATACATGATTATCTGTCAACATTGCGTACGTCGATACTGTCCTATTGTTTGAACCTACCTTCCTGATCTGAATCAATATTGATCAAGTATCAGTCTAGACACCTGTAAATCTCTACAATGCAGGTATTATAGGAAAGTAGGTAAATGTATGTTCGACCAGTTATTGTAATGAAATCCAAAAATATGTATATATACAATATTGTGTATGTATCATTGCATCGTTGTTAATAATTACTCTATAATTCTCGGATGGAACTATCAATATAATTGAACATTTAATTATTTGGATAATGCAATGGCAATTTGAATGCAATTCGATAACTAAATGATAACGTAAGCGATAATGATGAAAGAAATGTGAGTAGCGTCATATGCTGTTGGTGCCACTATTAACCTTGTTTGATTAGTATAAATGCTATTTCTGTAGCAGCATAACGTAACTAGGATGTTTGTTCCCGAACGATGGTCTGAGTGTATATGAGCCGGGAACTGAAATCTCAACATTGTACTTACCATTCAAGATCCATAACGCTATGAATATGAAAGCCCGCTGATAAGGGCTACACAAACCTTAAATGTTTACTGTTTATGTAACTTAATTTCATTTCTGACTTTTATCTTATATCTTTCTCGTGTAATATTTGTTGTTTCATTTTAAATAAAAAAAATCACTAAAATGTCCTCCGTCACAGCATAATACAGATGCTACAATTACACAAGTAGTCTTTTCTAAAAAAAAAATAGAGATATTGTAACAGAGGTACGGTTAGTGACAAAACATTCCGGTACAGAAACTGTGATATCAAATTACTTCATATTGTTGTTTTCGTCCTTGATGATTTATCACACGAATTTTCTTACTTTTACGACACATAACTATAATATAATTATGGTTTACAAAAAGGAAATTGTCAATCGCAATTACGATCCTCCAAACCCCATTGCTAACATAAAAACGAAGGTGCATAGCAACGTTAGGCAGAAAAACGCCAAGAACAAAATATCGTCAAGAATAATGCTCAATTCTCGACACGTGATCCTTTCACGAGTCTTAACGGCGTCGAACTTATCAAATTCGTCCATGACATAATTATTTGTTAGTTTTCTTGGGAAGGATTCTTCTTTGGTTTCATTGCATGGTTTGGAGTCAGCGTTGTCAATAGCCAGACTAGTCTCTTAGTTGTTTTAGTCGCTGTTCGTCTAGTTATGAGTTTGTGAAATTCTAGCACCAACGGGTGCCTTTTGGTAGTTCTGTGTCGTCCCTTTTGTGGTAAAATTTGAGCAGTAGTGCTGTCAGTATTACAGCTAATCCAGATATACTTAGTACCATCACTAAGTACACTTCTACAACAGATAGTTAAGATTTGAATATTAAAAGCTTTGCATATCAGTTATAAACAAAGAAAAAATGGCACCTGGAGGAACTCTAGGTCTCGCACAACAAATTAGTTTGTTTTAGTAATGTTTTTACCAGTGACTCCACCCTCAATCGCCCATTTGAAGTTCAAATGATGTGAAATACATATCAAATTAAAAAGTTTGCAATTTTCGCTACCTGAAACATGATGTTATTGGATATGTTTGGTACCAAATAAAGAGCACACCAAAAAGACAGTTACCCTAAAAATAAAGTGGAATGGGAAAAAACCATATGGGTAATTCCTACCTTTTTGCACCTGGAATCTTACGTCATTTTATTTTCAGAAGGGGTTTATACTTTAAACTCTCAAGATTCTATTCTTTATTCTCGCATATCGAAAGTTCCAATTCATACGCTCTTTTCTCAGATAAAAACAGCTACAACCATAAGAAACTCATTTTCCCCGGGAACTTTGTTCAGAAGAGAAACAGCATCTGATTGCCTGATTAGTTGTTTGATAACTCTAGTGACGGGAAAACACAACTAAATGAAAGACAACATGCATACATACAATAAGCACATAAAAAGCCCAGAGGTTTTGTTCATAATGTGTCAACTAAATTGTAATTATTACTCGAAAAAAAGGGCAGAGTATATTGATACGGATACCCCTGAAAAAGGTACAAGGATAATAAACACTAACGTTGAGGACGCGACTCAACTTCAACAAATTGAGAATCGTGGTAAGTGAAAACGGAGCAATGAGACATATCAATCAGCGTTGGATAACTTCATATTATACAAGGACGTTTGTTTCTTATTGAGACCTTTAAAACTTCCCAATTACTGTCAAACAGAACAGTAGAGAAAACATGATTTAGTAAAATCGCCTTTTCCTCTTTGTTTTATACTATATATGTTCATCGCATCAGTGGGAAGGGGCCGCGATGGCCGAGTGGTTAAGGTGTACCGACATTTTATCACTAGCCCACCTCTGGGTTGCGAGTTCGAAACTTACGTGGGGCAGATGCCAGGTACTGACCGTAGGCCGGTGGTTTTTCTCCGGGTACTCCGGCTTTCCTCCACCTCCAAAACCTGGCACGTCCTTAAATGACACTGGCTGTTAATAGGACGTTAAACAAAAACAAACCAAACCAATCAGTGGGAAGATAGGTACAAAAGCGGTATGCTTTACCTCCTTAGGGATCTGATAACCTACCTATGACTGATATATGGAGTGATGTTGCTGGCATGTGGGCAGACACAACAGTCAACAGGACCTCCAGAGCAAGAACAACCGTCAGCATGAAGGATACACGTTCTCCAGACTCCGATGGCAGCTTGAAAACCATCGGTGTCAAGAGTGATGTCAGTAGAACTGGAACGATAACATTCATGACGTAGAATGCATATCGTCTTTCCAGCTGCAGGACGAAGTTGAGACGTGTGCGATCATCAGTTGCCATGGGTGATACAAACGTCCAATAAAGCTGCCATTCTCCGTTTAAACGATAGTCACTGGTTAAAAACTGTGACAAATTATTCGTTATCGTAATATCCTCCACATTGTACGGCCAGCCGGACACCTGTGTAACAAACAACATTCAATGGATTATTTACATCGTTTTGAAAATCCTATGTAATATATTTTGGTAATCTAAATCCATTTTGTAACGATTCTATTGCTTGTTTCCCACAGACCAAAATTATTTTCAACAATGTTTTATATAATCATATAGCTCGAATATCTCGAATTAATATTTACATGTATATTGATCCATCCATGCCTCAAATATTTTCTATGAAGACATACATGTATGTGGATCCATCCAATTAAAAATGTCCACAGTGGTCATATGGCACGTTTCCATATATCTATGATTTACTTAAATTATTATATAACATCGAAGGGGAACCACGTTGTGTCGACGGCACAGTGAGTATTATACAGACCGGGAGGCTGCCATGTCACAAGTCCTTGTGACGTCACATGTAGCAAAAGATTTGATCCAGACATTGAGATTATTCGGTCAAATCTGAAATGTAGTATTTATCATATGGACAATTTTTCATAGAGGCTAAACTTTGACCGTATTATCAACGTTAACCTTCTTTTTTTTTTGTTCTCTTTTTTGTTCGTTTTTTCCCCAATACATTAATTCATACAAACAATTGTTAGGATTTGTACTTTTACGTGCTGTTAACACTATCAGATCATTTACGTTTTGCTGTAGTACGCCAGTAGTGTCACCATACTGAAATGTCACACCTAAACATTAATGACAGTTTATGTTGATTAGGTGTTACACAAAATAAAGCCAAATTACATTCAACAGATGAACGAAGATTTTGCCTATAGAGCTAATTCGACAAAGCATAACGACATGATAACGAAACAATAATTCGAACTCAATAGTCGATAAAAACGAGAGTAAAATATGAACACAAATATAAATTTGCATGGAAACCATTGAAAGGGTACAGGTAAAACAAGACCATGTTCTCTGGCAGGGTAAACGTGTTCTGCTTTATCGTCGACATCCGCCGAACAAATCTGGGTCACTGAAAATACCTACGTATTGTCAACGACGATCTGTGGGAGCCAAATATTATCTTCGTGGACGTACATGTCTAAAATGTTGGCATAAGTCGTGTTTGACCAGTTGAAACGTTGATCAGTCCAAGTCTGAAAATAATTATCAAACGACGCTATGTTCACAAGTAGGAGATATAAATTGAAATAGTACAACTCATTTGATTTAGTATATACCAATAATTAACCTAATATTTTAAAGTCATTTTACCGCAGCGTCCGCAGTTCGTCAATGATGTCTTCTTTTTTATCACATTTGATGGAAAAGAATGAAGGTCTCCTTAGTTGGTGATGATTCTAAATGGTTCAAATAAAGGGACTAACCAAAACCCGCCGAGTGACGAGGCCAAAAGAGGGTAATTTGGCTATGGTGCCCTTGGCTGAAGGTAAATTAATTTTGTATTAACGCTGAGTCGGGCCCCTAGAGGCCAGGGATTAAGCCTGATAAGAAAAACATATCAACTATTTGTGGATTTTCTGGATTATATCTTTGAAATGTTGAGATCCAAGTTACACAACCATATAAACCATTTCTGGACATAAAGTGATAAACACAGTCATGCTGTTAAATTAGGTCTAGGGATCTTTTATCACCCAATACAACGATCACGATGTAATAACAATCCCTGAGACTTAGTTTATGGCTGTGCAGTAGTTTATATTCATAATCATGTATAGCGTGTTGGACATCAACAAATAAAGCTATCGACGAGCTTCAACATATTAAACATGAACACATTTTTGACGTTTGGTAATATGACATAACTTATATATGAATGTAAGTTATTCTTAAATGAATACAATTTAAACGCATAGTTTTTGTTAATGTACGTGCCGAGGTAGCCTCCCTAAGCGAGGTGTTTGTGTTAGCTTGTTCCGTGATGTTCGGCCGTGCGTGACCACAATCGGCATAGTTTGCACCTCTACGTAACTACACTAGCGTGATCGTAGACTCCACATGCTATTGTTGGCAGATTATAATCATATTAAATATCCTTGGCCTCGATACGAAATATAAATAGCTTTGTTGAGAAACAATTGCCCTATGGTAACAATAAAAATAGTTCTCTAATCATGCACTTCTGCTTATTTGTTCTTAATTCATCCCAACATTGCGAACAAATAAAAAAAAAACGAACAATACGGCCAACAGGCAATAAGTCATTGAGGACATATAAAAAACAGACAGACGTAGAGAGAAGAAATACATACCCGCAAAAATATACCGAAACACCTGGTATAAAAACAACATATCACACGGCAGGTTGTGCCTCTAGGTATCATGAGTAACGTAACCACTCAGTAGCGTTGCTTTTGTGGTACGGAATTCTTATAATAATATGCAAGGTGCATGCGTCGTTTCCTTTTTTACCCACAGTTGTTGACGGACCTGTGTTTGTACGCTCAGAACATTTTTTTTGTTTGCGTTCAAACTAGGTAAATTAAAATCATATTACTTGGTTTTGCAAAACGGTACCTGCTGTCGCCTCATAAGCTTCAAATTTGATGTAACTGAATGATAATGTAAACAATAATATTTGAAATTTATGCAATTTTCTTAATGGTCATATATACTCACTTACATTAAAACATACAAAAGACCTTGAGGTAATAATGAAGTAATAGCAAAGAGGTAGGTTATAAACTAGGCCCGCGCGCGTCGTTCAGCAGTGTGTACGCCATTTTGGTTTTTGACCACATGTATTTATGTAATATGGACCAGATTTATTCCATCGCGGAGTTGTTTCGCTCCTCGACAGCGGTATCTGAACAAGAGACAGATAAGTCCCAATAACATATGACCAGGTAAGGATAAAGAAATGATCTTCATCTATTCAAGACACTTGACTCTGTCCATCTGATAAATGCATCGCATGGACCTAAATTATATTATTTTCAAGCTTCAACGGTATATTGTGACGTCCGCATTCGGAATATATAGACTAATATCCAATAGAAAATCGGCCGAAAAGTGGAATATGATATAACTTGAGTGTATGCCTGGATGCATTGTTGGTCCTGTCCTGAGACAAGTGCCTGTGATCTACTTTATCATCACCAATAATGGACGTTGCTATTGCGATAAGTAGATACATCTACTTACCACAATGTACCAATATATACAAATAAATATAAATAAAGTAATATCCAATGTTGCACAGCATTGGTTTGGGGATGGGGATGATTGCGTCTTGGCCATGTGCAGGCTAATGTCACATTTTGTCTGATATGAAACCAAGATAGGCCTATCATTGCCCAGTTTGAAACTAAGATATTATTGCCCAGTTTGTAATAAAAAATAGATGCAATTAAGAAGATAGTGCAGAGGAAGTTTGGGGTACTTGGTGAAACCCACAAACCCATTGCAAGTATAATACTGGCAACTTTTTCACACTGGACTGAGAGAAAAGTGTATTTTACTTTCGGTTTGCTTCAAAAGTAAATAGTCCCAGCCCTTACACCAATCAATAATGAATGGATATATTGAATAAGAGAGGATTTCTATGTTTCAGATGTGAAAAATGCGACAAAGATTTGCACGAAAGGGGCCAAAATACAAAAGGTTTGTGTATGATAGCTCAGGAAGACAAGTGGAGTATTTCCGATATCGGGGGTCTTCTGACAATATAAGTACAAACAATGAAGGAAGATGTAGTGAATCGTGCCACTTGCTGTTCCGGACAACAATTACGTTGATGACCTAGGAAATGGTATGATGTTATTACGTTTTATAAGAAGGGAGTAATAACTGCAACATACTCAAGCGTTACCGATAAGTTGGAATTTTATTGTCTACTAGTTTCGACCCTATCGCAGGGTCTTCATCAGGACAATTTTTTACAGGTAAAATCCCCCCTGAAGTACTCTTCAGGAGGTTAACATTTAATTGTTAATCATGACGCAATAGTTATAATAACAATGTATTCAAGGGCAAGTAATTGCATTGTTGATTATGATTAACCGTCTGTTGTGAAAACAAGAGCTGTTGGAGAACAGCATAGCTTGTCTCACAAATGTTTGTCCATAAATAATTAAAGTATATTAATTGGAATGGTTTTGCAAATTGCATTAATAATATTTATATTGTTTACTTGATCAGATTATGTTTTGTGAATTCATGCAATTTTCAAAACCATACCAATTTATATATATATATAAATTATTTATTGACAAACATTCGGGAGACAAGCTATGCTGTTGTAGATTAAAAGAATATATTGAATACAAATGTAATTGCTTTTGGACATATTTCTTCAATTTTTTGACAAAATATTATCCTAATGAGAGTTGTCTCCCTTGAAAAATGTGGAATGGTATAAATTGTCTATTGTGAGCATTTTCACATTGTTTTATTTTCAGTTTCACCCCAAGAAGGGATAGTGTAACTCCATAGGGACTCTTTAACCAAATATCAGCACCCTAGTACAATCATAAAGTGATGTGTTAAATAGCTTTCAACATGTGCACAAACATTTTAAAAAAATGTGTTTTTTCCCCAAAAAAATATTTCAGTTTAACTCCAGCAAGGGATAGTTTAACACCCACAGGGAACTTAATACCATGTATTACTATGCCTTTCAACACTCACAATATAAACTTAACACAAAGTCAAAAGATTTAAAAACAAAAAAAAAACCACAAATTTAAAAAGAGAAAATCCAATTTTTTTTTAAAAGTTTTACTCCAGGAAGGGATTGTCTTACTACATAGGGACTCTATTGCCAAATATCAGCACCCTAGTACAGTTATAAAGTGATTATTAAAACCTCTTAAAACTTGCACCAAAAACTTAACGCAGAAATATTCTAAGTCCAAAAATTTGAAATTCTGGTTTTTTCCCAAAAATTTTTTTTAGTTTAACTCCGGCAGAGGATAGTTTAACCCAAGAGGGAGTCTATTACCAATTATCAGCACCCTAGTACAATTATAAAGTGATGTATTAATACCTTTCAACACTTGCACCAAAAACTTAACGCAAAAATTTTCGAAGTCCAAAATTTTTCAAAAATCTGTTGGTTTTTTTTTCCAGAAAATCTTTTTGTTTAACTCCGGCAGTGGATAGTTTGACCCCCACAGAGACCATATTACCATAAATTACTATACCTTTCAACACTTGCACCAAAAATTTAACATTAGGAAAACCAACGCCGACACCGACGCCGACGTCGGAGTGACGACATAAGCTCTCACTCTTCTTCGAAGAGACGAGCTAAAAATTAATAAAAGATTATTGAAAATTTGAATTTAACAGTGTTCATTGTCTTTTATAGTTGGGTGGTGTGAGTTTAGGGCCACTGTGCAAGAACCACAACTATCGCTTCTCTTTCCACAGAGTTATTCCCCTTTGTAAAAAAACATACATTGTCCAGAGCATAGCTCTCAAACTGTTCATAATAATTTCATCCAACATGAAGCATAAGCATTTATCAGTTCCTCTGATAGTCTTAATTAGGTTTTACATGTTCTATAATTGCCAAAAATTGTCATACCTTCGTAAAGTGCATAGTTAAAGACCCCATGTTTCAATATAACCAATTTCACTCAAATGAGACATCAAGTTTTGTCTTAGAGTTACAGAATTGAAACATGGCTACATTACAGAAAGCCTGAATTTTCATGGAAATTTGAATTCAAATTCAGTCGATTAAATAATCGGTTAACTTCATCAGCAAGGGTATCCAATTTGAAACGACAATCAATTCTGGATTTCTATCCGATGTTACATCACTAGTATGGGACTGAGTCAAGGTCTTGGCTTCACGCAACCGCTAATATAAGGTCACACAGTCTTAGCAGGGTCGCCTGCTATTGTGTACAGCTGCTTACTCGGTGGCTTGAGATCGCTCAAGCTAGGGATCTCTCCTTTCTTTATTCAGTCATATCTATCTAAGCTTGTGATCGCTTAAGCTCGGGGGTTGCTTGCCCCACTAGTATCATTAGTATTTTAATTATTTAGGTGTATCTTTTTAGTAGTGAGTCAAATGTAATTGTATAATTTAGTTGTAAGAGAAAGCCAAACAAATGTTGGTTCCATTCAATAAATTTTTGAACTTTCATACTGCTTGTTGTGTTGTGTATAAATGACAATCTTTGCCAGAAAAAGGGGCGAAACTTCTCAAGTTCACAGTTCAATTTAGTATTAACAGATTATTTCAACTCCAATTTACTTTGGCCACACTTTGATGATTGTGTCATAAGGTTTTCTTGTTTGCTTCTGTATAACAGGTCATTTGCAGACATTAATATCATCTCCATGCCAAATAATGGTTAACAGAGTGCAGGTCTCTTCCCCCTTAGCCATTTCCCTCCAAATTGGCATGTACTAAAAGATGACTGTCAACTTTAACCCAGATAGATTTATAACTGTTCACATAAATGACTGGTGTCTTGGTTTGATATCAGCATTCATGTTATACATCTTGTTTTCTTTTTTCTTTTATAGTTGCATCTGGCAGCAATAGAAAGTATAGCCAGAAGAGGAAGCAACTATCGGATTCCTGGAAAGCTGTACAATAGAAGCTGCTAGCTGTACGTACTGAAGAGCTATCACCTTCAACATTCTATTGTTGTCGGTGTGATCAGCAGACTGATGAAATTATAAGGTGTAAGGACTGCAGCCATTTGGCATATTATTGCCAACCATGTTGAGACGAAATCCATGCTACAGTCCTTTTCCATGCACCAAGTATTTGGAAGGTACTCTTCTAGTTTTAAGGTCATCTGACCCAAAGGGTCTGTGTTCCATCCACTGTCTTATGTCTTTTGCCGTGCGTAAGACTTTTTATTTCGAAGCAATACTACTCCTTAACCAATAGGTGGATTACTACCAAATTAAGTTTGAAACATCATTTGGGAAGGGTGATCATATTTTATATAAATGAGGCTGGTCCGACCCCTAGGGACAGAGGGGTGGGGCCCAAAAAGGCGAATTTTGCTGAAAGTTTGCTTTAAAATCCTACTCCTCCTTAACCCTTTGGTGGATTTCATCCAAATTTTGTGTGTAACATCATTGGGGAAGGGCGATCATATTTTTATATAAAAGAGGCTAATTCGACTCCTATGGACATAGGGATGGGGCCCACAAAGGGGAACTTTGCTGAAATTTTGCTTTAAAATCCTACTCCTCCTTTACCCTTGGGTGGATTACATCCAAATTTGTTGTGAAATATCATTGAGAGAGGGCAATCATAATTAATTACTGTACTTATCTTGCATTATCAAAATATATCATAAGAAATAAATATTCCATTTCAATTTGAAAGCGTCACATTTAAATCTTGTCACGTGACTATTGTGTATTGAACCTGTACAGCTGTATACTTAAAAATACGAAGGAAACGAAATCAAGAAATGAGGCGATTTTCTAACATGAAAAGCCAATAAAAATTATATAGGTTGGGTTTGGTGTGTTATTTTTCAATTTGAAATTCTACAATGGCCACATGACTTAAATAACGAAGTACCCATCATTGATCTATTTACGAGCTACTTAAGGACCAAATGAAAAATGAGAAATGAGGCTTTCATCTATCTTGCATTATCAAAATATATCATATGAAATAAATATGTCATTTCAATTTGAAAGCGCCACATTTAAATATTGTCACGTGACCTAACCAAAGCCTGACATTGCCCCACGTTGCTGAACTTCAATGCATGCACTTATAGTTGCGGAAGATGGTCAAATACAAAATAGCAACGACTACCAGAGCTATGGTTTCCACAAATTATAAAGATTGAGAGATACGTTTGACGTATGGTGGCGTACATGGTCATACACTGTACGTACGTACGTGTTGTAAACAATCACGTACAGTGTACCGTGACCGTCCTCGCTACATTGTAGATATATTTCCTGCAATATTTAACAAACTATTTAACAATACTTGAAGGCAAGGGATAAATATTACAAGCTAGAGAAACAGATATTGTTATAGAATTGGAAAAGTAAGAAACTTTGGAATGTATTTGTAACGAATTTGTCAGCACGACTTCGAAAAGACAAAGTGAAAGTAAAAATAAAACGATCTCATACAAGACTAACCTCTTATATCATAGATATACTTTTCACTAAAATATTTGTATCCTTTCGATACCTCCCTGCTTCCTGTGCTTGCAGATGATGTTTTAATGGCATTCTCTACAAATCCGAACGTTATCTCATCAGGAACTGCCCGCAAACCTCGCGTTGAGTTGTTGGTGATTTCTGACACTTTCGTTTCCGCCATATTTGTATACACTAGAGACACGGTCTGTTACTGACGCTCGTATTCCAA
>NC_047028.1:31870132-31926173 GCF_902652985.1 Pecten maximus
TCACACACATCACACTGGTGTTATTACACACGTCACACTGGTGTTATTACACATATCACACAGGTGTTATTACACATATCACACTGATGTTATCACACACATCACACTGGTGTTATTACACACGTCACACTGGTGTTATTATACACATCACACTGGTGTTATTACACACATCACACTGGTGTTATTATACACATCACACTGGTGTTATTACACATATCACACTGATGTTATCACACACATCACACATGGTGTTATTACACACATCACACTGGTGTTATTACACACATCACACTGATGTTATTACACATATCACAATGGTGTTATTACATACATTACACTGGTGTTATTATATACATCACACTAGTGTTATTACACACATCATACTGGTGTTATTATACACATCACACTGGTGTTATTATACACATCACACTTGTGTTATTACACACATCACACTGGTGTTATTACACACATCACACTGGTGTTATTACACACATCACAATGGTATTATTACACATATCCCACTGGTGTTATTACACAAAGCTCTATCTGATTCATGGCAGTATTGACCTGTTATGTATGTGATGTTTTTAAGCCAAATAAATATTTTAATTTTACATACGATTTAATCCACCAGGCACTACCTCCCTGTCTCTCAGACGACATCATTCTTCAACAAAGAGCTGAGAGAACCGAGCACATCAAATATCTGACGATAAACTGGACTTGCATTAGTCGGTAAGTATACAGTACGTTTTTTTTTAAATTTTCGTCCTTTTTAGCCCACCATCATCAGATGGTGGGCTATTCAAATCGCCCTGCGTCCGTGGTCCGTCGTCCGTCCGTCCGTCCGTCCGTAAACAATTCTTGTTATCGCTAATCCTCAGAAAGTACTGAAGGGATCTTTCTCAAATTTCATATGTAGGTTTCCCTTGGTGCCTAGTTATGCATATTGTATTTTGGGACCGATCAGAAAACAACATGGCCGACAGGCAGCCATCTTGGATTTTGACCATTGAAGTTTGTTATCGCTATTTCTGAGAAAGAGCTGAAGGGATCTTTCTCAAATTTCATATGTTGGTTTCCCTTGGTGCCTAGTTATGCATATTGCATTTTGGGACCGATCGGAAAACAACATGGCCGACAGGCAGCCATCTTGGATTTTGACAATTGAAGTTTGTTATCGCTATTTCTAAGAAAGTACTGAAGGGATCTTTCTCAAATTTGATATGTGGGTTTCCCTTGGTGCCTAGTTATGCATATTGCATTTTGGGACCGATCGGAAAACAACATGGCCGACAGGCAGCCATCTTGGATTTTGACAATTGAAGTTTGTTATCGCTATTTCTAAGAAAGTACTGAAGGGATCTTTCTCAAATTTGATATGTGGGTTTCCCTTGGTGCCTAGTTATGCATATTGCATTTTGGGACCGATCGGAAAACAACATGGCCGACGGGCAGCCATCTTGGATTTTGACCATCGAAGTTTGTTATCGCTATTTCTGAGAAAGTACTGAAGGGATCTTTCTCAAATTTTATATGTAGGTTTCCCTTGGTGCCTAGTTATGCATATTGCATTTTGGGACCGATCGGAAAACAACATGGCCGACGGGCAGCCATCTTTGATTTTGACCATTGAAGTTTGTTATCGCTATTTCTCAAAAAGCACAGAAGGGATCTTTCTCAAATTTCATATGTAGGTTCCCCTTGGTGCCTAGTTATGCATATTGCATTTTGAGACCGATCTGAAAACAACATGGCCGACAGGCAGCCATCTTGGATTTTGACAATTGAAGTTTGTTATCGCTATTTCTGTGAAAGTACTTAAGAGATCTTTTTCATATTTGTTATGTAGGTTCCCCTTGGTGCTTAGTTATGCATATAGCATTTTGAGACCAATCGGAAAACAACATGGCCAACAGGCAGCCATCTTGGATTTTGACCATTAAAGTTTGTTATTGCCATTTCTGAGAAAGTACTGAAGGGATCTTTCTCAAATTTCATATGTAGGTTCCCCTTGGTGCCTAGTTATGCATATTGCATTTTGAGACCAATCAGAAAACAACATGGCCGACAGGCAGCCATCTTGGATTTCGAAAATTGAAACGGGTTATCACTATTACTAAGAAACTAATGAAGGGATCTTCCTGAAATTTCATATGTAGGTTCCCCCAGGTGCCTAGTTATGCATATTGCATTTTGAGACCAATCGGAAAACAACATGGCCGACAAGCAGCCATCTTGGATTTTGACAATTGAAGTTTGTTATCGCTATTTCTCAGAAAGCACTGAAGGAATCTTTCTCAAATTCCAAATATATAGGTTCCCCTTGGTGCCTAAATCTTAAATTTTATATATAGGTTTCCCTGTTTGAAAAGTACTAGAGGTTTCTTCTGAGTTTACACAGATTAGTAAGACTGAGAAGAAGAGAAAAGTAGAGAAAAGATCAATCTGACATGGAACCTATGAAGAACATTCAATGGTGGGCGCCAAGATCCCTCTGGGATCTCTTGTTTTTTTATTTAATCTCTTTTTCTGGCTCAAGCGCACATTTGATCCAACTATCCTTGTGTATACACTTTTATATGTTTAATAAATTACTGGGTTTATCATCCCGTGAACAGTTATAGGGCTCATTTAAAAACGATATGTCTCTGTAGTAGTTGGTGGCTACCTCACTGAGCACCGTATGGAAGGCTGTGATATTCAGATCACTAATGATAAACTGTCCTGACAGTACGACTGCACAAGAGGTTCTCTGGTCTCAGTTTCCTATGTGTTAGAAGTTTTCTTTTCTGATTTTTCTTCATGAGCAGAGTTATCTGTGATTATTTTCCTAGTAACACTGGAATCTTCTAGAAAGTAGACAATATTGTATTAAATATGTCATGTGTGGGTGTGAACCACCGTATTTTTGGTGTGGATGTGGTCAATTTACATAAATGGCACAAAAGAATTGTAAAATGCCAGATTATTTGGCATTATACATTGATATAACATCCACTTCATGTAATATAAATGGATACTTGTCCCGGGGTGTTTGAAAAAACTAAGACAGGAATAAACTGGACTGTGACTGTTTTCGTCAAAAAACAGATACAACGGGTACTTTGGGCCTATATCAGTTTAAATCATGACGGTGTTAATACCTTACTACGGCTGACTTACTTCCGAACTAACGATATTTTTCTCGCCAAAAGTGTGTGAACTATCTGATGACGTATTGAGATTTTTTAGAATCCAATATATAACTGTACATATAACAATGTAGATGTGTGTTACTTATTGCGTCATTTCTTTGTTATACAGATACACAGATACACAAGAGGATCCAGAGTGTCGCCGAACTCCATCTTGTCACGCTTAAATTACTAATAGTCATGGCTTCAAAACTCGGCCGCTCAATTATCAAAGCACAGCGTCCTATTAGACCCAAAGGACAAGTAAAGTGTGATGTCCACAAACAAAATGAAGTCGTACTTTTATGTCAGGACTGTAAAATGTTAATCTGTACAAAATGTTCTATCACTCTCCATAAAGAACATATAAACAGTTTTCTAGAGATATGTGACATCAAAACACGACACAATCAAATACTCCAGGACTTTGTCAATGAGACAGAAAATGTAAATATTCCAAAACTTAACCAAGAAATCATCTCATCTCGAACAAAAAAGAGTTCATGTAAACCTATGTACGATAAACTTCGCAAAAATATCATTGACAATACTAAAAAATGTAAGTTAGAGTTAGACAAAATCACTGAGGATTATATCGCACTTTGTGACAAGATGGAGGTGGCGGCCATGGACCTGATACAGACCCACATCACAGACCTGGAGAGTAGACTGAAAACTTTGAGGGACCTCTCATCAGAGTATAAACAGACTCTCCAGACAGGAACCAGTGTACTCGTGTACGACTCGGTAACAGAAATCCGGGAAATGGATCCAGACATCCCACCGACACCTAACATAGACATGGCACAGTTTACTCCGGGTATAGGACAGACTAAGTCACCTAAAACAGGCCCTCGGGAACCTAAAACTTACTACTGACCATCTCCAGGCAGGATCGGCAACTAGTGGTCACTCCGACCAACGTCCAGTAGTCCGACCAAAACAGTCTACAGAGGCTGGTCAAGCGTCCACTGGAGAAGTCCGGTACAAACTTCGTGACCGTCCAACCGTCATGTCCCAGTTCCCATACCCGGGTAACATCACGTCGATCTGTCCTACATCTGATGGACGTGCGTGGCTGTGTGACTATACGCCAACACAGTAAATCTCATCGACAACCAAGGTCAGGTCATACAGACGATACGACACAGCAGTAACATACAGGGACATCAGTCTGGACCCCACCACAGGTCGTCTGTGGTTCTGTTGTTATGATGATAAAACTATCTGTGAAGTATCTACACCATCTACACCAGTCACAAGATTCACTACAGAGGATGGCCCACTCAGTCTGTGTGTGACCAGGGAGGGTCGGGTAGTGGTGGGTACAGGGGGTTATAGACAGGTGTACAAGGTGGGGGTGTATACAGTGGACGGTCAGGTGTTACATACAGACATTGTGGAGGGGAGAGTACGTCAATATCACAATGTGGTGTTACAGGTAATATAGCTGTAGTAGTGGATTATAAACGTATCATTGTGTACAACTCAACACTCCAGTCCCTGGTCAACTACCAGGGGGAGGGGATACAGGCCCGGGGGAAGGGGATACAGGTACGGGGGTCGATCACACCAGACAAGTTTGGTCCTCTTACAGTTGTATATGACAGTAAGGGTAATATTGTTATTGCTGACAGGACAAGGAAAACAATAGAACTGATAAGTGGAGCAGGGAAGTACATAAAAACACTTCACACAAACAAAGGAGACCAGGGACGAGTAGGTATACAGAAGGGTGATGTGTTGTGGTCAAGCTTAGAGTTAGATACAGGAGGGCGGGGACTCAAACTCCTCAAGTATTATAGTGACTGAGTGACTCAACCTTGAGTGAGGATACAGACAGTTTATATCAGTGGACTTAAACAACATTAACTTTACATTGTTATATCATCATACATTTCTCAACATGTATGTACACATTACAGACTGCATGTAAATAATGTTATTTACCGTTAAATATACTGTTTGTATACTTTTGTAAACATGTCCCTGTGATACCTGTTTCTCAACACGTAGAATGTGTTAAATGTACGTTAATATAGTTTTATAAACATGTCCCATGTGATACATTTCAACTACTGTTTCTCAACATGTAGAATGTGTTTACCGTTAAATGTACTGTAAATATAATTTTATCAATAAATACAGACCGCGGGATTGTAACACGTCACTGTGATACATTTCAACTACTGTTATGACATCTGAAATCAACATCCCTGCATCTGTTTTATGTGTATAACCTGACTCCCCCTACCTTCTCAAGTGACTCGTTCAATTCGAATTTAATTGACCCAGAGAAATAGTTTTTTTTAAGTTAACATACACAGGTCACGTGACGTCATCAGTAGTATCACCAGTCCCAATCTATGTAACGTGTAGTGTCTTTACGGTTTGTATGTAATAAATATTTCTTGAATCGATAACGATTAGTTATTTTATGTTGTTTCAGTTAATGTACAGAAAACTTTTTACAGAAAACTCAGCGAGAGTTGACAGTGTATGATGTATATGAGATACAGGAATTCGGTAGCCTGAATTGACAGTTTTTTAGATACAGGAATTCGGTAACCTGAGTTGACGGTATATGAGATACAGGAATTCGGTAGCCTGAGTTGACAGTATATGAGATACAGGAATTCAGTAACCTGAGTTGACAGTATATGAGATACAGGAATTCAGGTAACCTGAGTTGACAGTATATGAGATACAGGAATTCGGTAACCTGAATTGACAGTATATGAGATACAGGAATTCGGTAGTCCGAGTTGACAGTATATGAGATACAGGAATTCGGTAACCTGAGTTGACAGTATATGAGATACAGGAATTCAGTAACCTGAATTGACATTATATGAGATACAGGAATTCGGTAACCTGAGTTGACAGTTTTTTAGATACAGGAATTCGGTAGTCCGAGTTGACAGTATATGGGATACAGGAATTCAGTAGCCCGAGTTGACAGTATGGGATACAGGAATTCGGCAGCCTGAGCTGACAGTATATGAGATACAGGAATTCGGTAGCCTGATCTGACAGTATATGAGATACAGGAATTCAATAACCCAAGTTGACATTATGAGATACAGGAATTCGGTAGCCTGAGTTGACTTTATAAGATCGATATATGTAACATCCGCTCCATAAACACTGGACGTGAACGTTTGTTTTGGGATGATTCTGGTGTGATAAACATAATTCAACGCAGGATATAAAGTTTACTTATATGTATTAATCCACATGAAAATCCCGAAGAAACAATTTAATCCTACAGCAATACCGCATATTATTTAGCAAAAGAACTAACGGTAAATAGTTTGGATCCCTTTGATGTCCCACACTGCTCGGCGACTCTCAAAAGGCAAACGTTTCTGATTGGTTAACCAATCAGTGAAACTACTACAAGTTCGAATACAAACGTTCGATTGACGTACAATGTACTTGCAGTTTTGCAAGTAGGCGGGGCTAAAATAGTCGGTCAAAATGTCCGAATCATTTTTTTCAAAATTGATTTTTTATGCAAGCACCTAGAATTTTTTACATGTAGTTTTAAAATGGTGTTTTCATCAAGTGTTCAACATATCACAATCACATTTTAAGTAGCGAGTAGCTTAAAAGTACGCGTTGATTTGCAGAATTTTAAAAAGAATACGAGGGAAAGAGTGTTAGATAGGCTTTTATAACCATATAAAAAAAATCTTTTAATAGATAAGCCTACCCAATAAGTTTAAAATCTTACATCACAGAACGAAACATAATAAATATAAAAAAAATGAGTAATGACACTTGCTTGTATGGTATTTTGGCCAAAAACTTGGATAGTTTATTAGAACTTTTTTAAATGCAACCTGTTTTTGTTACTATTTAAAAAAAAAATGTGAGAATGAAGAAAACGTGTCGGAATATCAAAATATGTATCTTAGAAACAATAACTACAATAATAAGTTTACTTTGTATTGTTCATTAACTGCGTTGAACTTGAGGTCCAATTTAAACATTTAAATATTCAATATTTCGATAATACTGGTGGATGTCAGCCAATGAAATTTCACGCAATGCTTCGGAGATGATGGTCATTACTATATAGTTATTGGCATATTGCCGTGAAAAATCACATTACTGTTGATTTTATAATTATTCAAGATTTCATTAAAAAAATGTTCATGTTAATTGTAGAAACACTTCTACAATAAATTGCATTACAGAAATTAGGGACGGGGATTACCACCAGTCCGCTATCGAATCACAGCAACCCTCCGTCATAACGACATCAAAGAAACATGCACTGATACCAGGAACATGTATACGTCGCTGATTTATCCGACCTCACATTCCCTCTTGAAAGAAAACGTTGTTGTAGCATCTTGATCATGATTAAAAAAATCTTGTTTCGATCGGCGTCAGAGATATCCTCGACTATAACCTACAGTAACATTGTAAGTCAAGAATCGAGGATTTGCATTCCATTATAAATATAAAATAAAGTTGTCAAAAGTTACACGCAAGACAAATAAAAGTGAAAAAAGCTTATCTGTGATATCGTGTATAAAGTTTACATTTTGTAAGATGGGTAGGACTTCGCGTATTTAAAAAAAATCCTGTAGGAGACACAGGTAGAACACGAGTACTAAAAGTTTTCCTATGGCTCACTCTAGGATAATAGTCTTTTTTTATGTAAGGTTTTTTTTGATATTTGTTTTATTTTTCCAAGGCATATTATACATAGGTACATATATATATTTTACTTCGGAAACATTTACATACTTACTCACTCACTCTACATTCTATCTTTTGACATTCAAATGTATGTATATTGCATCTATTCACTCAATTGTTCAGCTTTCACACTATATATTCTTCCAAAACCTCTCGTATTTAACGTCATATGTTTCACCCTCTCACCCTAACATACATACACACCTAACATCAATGGTATAAGATAAAAACAAACACAGATACACGTGGACAGGATACAAATCATAACATTTATATTATTTAATCTTGAACAAAACGACAAAAATCCATATAGACATATACAGACATACATAAAGAAGAAGAAGAAAGGAAGGAGAAGGAAGAGAAGATGGATGAAAGGTGGAAGAAAGAAAGGAAGGAGAAGAAGAAAAGGAAGGGAGTACTTTGTAATATTTTAAAGTATTTTTATTCAAAGAGAGTACAAAAGAAAAAAAAAATAAATATCATACTTTACACAATTTATGCCAAAAGAGGAAAGGACTGGGTGGTAGACTTGTTACTAAAAAATGTAGATCAACTCAATTATATATATTTACTGCAATTGTCAGACACTGGGATTCCAGCAAAAGAAGAAGGTACCACATGTATGCGATTATTAATATTTAATACAAATAAATGTGTAATGTATAAGTCAATAAAACAGATTAAAAAAGTATTATTCCATAATCTGCAAAAGTTTATCCCATTTTCTCCATTCAGCCAAACATTTGTTTTTTTCTTTTTCCCCTTTTTTAGAGCTACAAAATTTTCTGACTTTATAATGATCATAGATACAATAGAGTAAAGAGTTGATATTTAAAGATTTATGCAGACATCTGTTTCTGTATATGTATTGTTTTATAATCAAAATAATTTGATTATCTACTTTAAAGGATGGATTTTTATAATCATCATCATATTTACCAAAAAGCATTGTTTTTTTATTTAGTCTAAAGGGAATAAATAATGCATCTAATAATATATCTAGACCTTCAAGAAGATTCTGAACTTGGTCACACTCCCAAAAAAGGTGAACAATTGATTCAATTTCTGAGTTACAAAAGTTACAGAATGGATTGTTTGTTAGTTTGACTTTGAAAAGAAATGAATTAGTTGTTAAGATATGATGTGATATTCTAAATTGCAACCAGTGTAATCGTGAGTTTTTACTTACTGTAAAAGGAAGTGTATATATACTACACCAATCATTTAAATTGAAATCAAGTACGTTAGACCATTTCTCTTTCCCTTTAGCAGTAATATCATTCTTTGAATTTAGAATATCATAAAATATCTTCGAGCCTTTATTAGTATTAAGAAATATTGCAATATTTCTAGGTAAAACTGGATATACAAAGTTATAATTAGTGGAATCAAATTCAAAGTGTTGTTAACATTTTTTTATTGCAGATATTACTCCATTATATTTCAAAAAGTTAGTGTTAATGCTATACTTTTGAATAAATTCATTAAAAGAGAAAAAAGTGTTGTTGTTTACATCTTTGAAGAAGTCACCAATGACATAAATACCCTTTTCATACCACTTAGAGTAGAAAATTGTTCCACCGCCTATTGTAATATTTTTGTTATGCCAGACAGGTGTATGCAAGAGTGCTTTCCCTTTGACTATTTTCATATTAGTAGAGTTATCTAATCTTGACCAAGCCCCAAGTACATCTTTCCAAAAAGAATTGCTAATATTTTGTTGGCATAGATCTATATAGTTCCCTCCAATATTCATTAGTTTATCTAGGTCTAAATATTTTTCTAGTAGTGTTTTCTATTTTCCTGAGGATTGAAACAGTCGCTTAACCCAGTCAATTTTTAATGAATCAACAAAATTTTGAGTATTGAGCATTTTTAGTCCCCCATGAGAGTGATCTTGCACAATAATATCTCTTTTCATTTTATCCACTTTACTATGCCACAAAAATTCAAGTAAAATAGAGTTTATTTTTTTAATTATCTTGTCACCTGGGTTTGGTAGAGCAATAAATAAATGATTAAATTGGGAGATCATTAATGATTTTATTAAATGAATTTTACCTATTGGAGTTAAGTTACGTCTGCTCCAAGCAGTAATAATATTTTTTAATTTTACTATTTTCTTATCAAAGTTCATTTTAATCATTTCATGTAGATCAACGCTGAAATCTATTCCTAATAGAGTAAATTTTTCTTTTCCCCATTTCAAATTTAGTTCAGGTAGAAATTTCTCTTGACTATACTTTTTACTGCCAATCCATACAATTTCTGTCTTATCAATATTAATTTTTAATCCTGAAATTGATGCAAAAATATTTAATTCATTCATTGTTTCTTTAAGAGATTCCTCAGATCCATCAAGAGTTAAGTATGTGTCATCTGCATATTGTGAAAGTAAAATATTTGTATTACCAACTTCTATCCCCTTAATATGTTTGTTATTTCTAAGCCTAATAGCAAGAATTTCGGCACAAAGAATGAAGATATATGGTGCGATCGGATCCCCTTGTCTACATCCCCTTTTTATTCTGAAAAATGATGAAAGATTCCCTCCCTGATTAATAGAAGCTCCTACATTACAGTTAAACAATTGTACCCAAATTTTTATATAATTTCCAAAACCAAAACAATCTAACACTTTTGCTATGAAGTTAAAAGAAACAGAATCGAACGACTTTTCAAAATCTATCATTAAAACCATCCCCGGAATATCATTTACTTCAGTATAATTCATAATGTCATATAAAAGTCTAGTGTTTTCCCCAATGTATCGACCTGCAATAGTCTTGTCTATAATGATATTTACCGAGAAAATAAATCACCATATAATTCTTAATTTACGAACAAAAAATCATCCCAGCTGACTTATATATCCAGTACCTATATTGGACTTTACCGTCGTTATTACTAACTAGACCCTATGTATCACTGAAAGCGTATTGTGATCGTAACCCCACGAGTATCGATGATGATACCACTTCATATTTGTACCTCTAAACCAGAAAGAGTCATGGTTTGATTAAAGAAGAACACGAATCTTAGTCATAGACGTTGTGTAGATTATTTTAATAGCCTATCGACTGTGCTGTTACGTGTTGGTTTGGGGTCGATATTTGTACACATATTCTTGACCGTCGATGTGAAGCAATATTCAATTCAGTATGTTCTTTTTAATTTCATCCAAAATGGCGCAACACTGAATACAATACAAACAAATAAAAATAGAGTGACCAACAGACAGGTAACTGACATGAGATTACATATACATGAACATATGGTATACATGTTTTAATTACATGTATGATACTCGATCTATATACACGGTTTGTGACTTCACTAAATTTTGACAGTGCTTCAAAAATATCGTTACAAGACCCTGAACAGGAACTAATGCATGATGAAACAAATCGCCTTACGCCAAAACCGTCAGGTGGAAGAATTCGATGTGATACGCGTGTAACACTGACGAGTCCTTGGTAGTCGACTCCGATGGGTAGGATGTTGCGATTCGTTAGTAGGTTCGTCTCTGCAATTTAATGTGATTTAAGAAACTTTTCCTAATGGACCGATAAATCGGGAAACTTGAATGCACTTGAATGTAAATAACCGAAATGTTAAAAGTGTTTTTTTAACTTTTGAGTTAAACTGTCAAATTCATGATAATTGGTCCTTTATGTAAAATGACAAAATCCGGTTAAATACCAAATAATTTCAAACTCGGACCTGATTGACAATGCTAAAGTGGATGTTTCATCGATGAATTCCTTGGGTAAACCCCGCCTACTCGAAACACTACACCGATATCGTACGCCAATCGGAAGTTTGTATTCGAACTGGCGATGTACACTGATTGGTCAACCAATCAGAAACGTTTTGCCTGCTGAGAGTCGCCCATTCCGGTCAAGTCGATCGCTATATAAGGACATAAACGTCACCGGCCTGTTAAAAAAAAAAGGTGCGCGTACAAATGATATAGTGGACTTCAATGTCCAAGACACCCGACCGTCCGTCCGTCCGTCCGTCCGTCCGTACAACCCCCACAAGGTCCACAGGAACGATTGGTAAATATACCTGTACAAAAGCTAATTACATTAGCTATATCAGTATATAACAAATACCAGTCTGGAGAAACATGGCCAGCTATAATAATGTACATCCTTGGTCAGCTTGACACCCTATTTGGTGTCAAAGTTGATCCTTCAACTATTTCCGTTGATATGTCACAAATATAAATGAATACAAAACCCACCAATGGTATCGGCATCCTACAATGGAATGCCCGGAGCATACTTGCTAAGGGCACAGAATTATTAAAATATATGGAAAGTAGACCAGAAATAAATATTGTATGTCTGCAAGAAACTTGGCTAGATGACCATACACATTTTGATATACCAGGTTGTTATCCACCTATACTTAAAAATCGTCCAAACCAACAGAGACGAGGAGGCGTTGGTATATATGTACGGGATAGCCTCATATACCATGAACTAGATATAACAAGTCCAAATATGGAGGTTGTCGGAGTCGTAATAAAACTACAAGACAAATCAATAAGTGTAATTAATATATATAACACAGCTGTCACCAATCGGTATGAGGACTATACCCATTTATAAGTACCCCGTATATAATGTGCGGCGATTTTAATAGCCATCACACCCTTTGGGGAGGTAATAGAATCAACGAAAAGGGTAAAGCATTGTACAAGTATATCGAAGACAATGACTTAATATTACTAAATGATGGTTCAGGAACAAGAGTGAATTCAACCACACTAGAAATGTCAGTGTTAGATCTAACATTGACCACACCGGACCTGGCCGGAAAGTGTAATTGGAGTGTACATGATAACAATTTTGACAGTGATCAATTCCCCATTATTACATATTATAGATGTACACCTGTTACACATACAGCTAACAATAAAGTAAGCTGGAATTTTAAAAAAGCCGATTGGGATGGTTACACTGAATGTAGTGAAAGGGAAATAACTCCCGCACTCCTAGACGGAAATATAGAAGTGAGCCATGATAAATTGATAAGTGCCATTGTAAAAATAACAAATAAGTATGTACCCACAAAGCGGAAAAAACAATATAAGTTTTCCGCAATACCTTGGTGGAACGATGACTGTGAACGGGCAGTACGTGCCAAACACAAAGCTTATAATAAGGCTAGAAGGAGTTTTAATTTTAATGATTTGCAGGATTACAGAGAGAAACGAGAGGCCAGCAAACAGGTAATAAAATCAGCAAAAGAACAACACTGGCAAGAATACTGCACAAGCATAAATACAGACACTTCCATGGCTAAGGTATGGAAAGCAGTCAAAAACATGAAAAAAACACACACGTGCACTGAAATACCTGCACTTATTAACCCTGAAACACATACATACACAACAGAAAACAAGGATAAATCTAATCTGTTCGCGGCCTCCTTTTCTTCTGTGAGTCACAGTAGCAATTACAAACCAGCCTTCATAACACAAAAGAAACAATTTGAAGAAACACACTCAACGTATATAAACACAGTGGAGCATAGCAACCACCCAATAAACAACACATTTACTTTACAGGAATTTATAGACGCGCTTGCGCAAACGAAAGACACGAATCCTGGGGATGACCAAATAACATATAACATGTATAAAAAACTGAGTGAAACTGCACAAACAGTCGTATTAGAGTTTATTAATATGGTCTGGAAAACACAGAAGGTACCAGACAAATGGAAACATTCCATAGTAATACCAATTTTTAAGCCAGGGAAAAATCCCAATCTACCACTCTCCTATAGACCGATATCACTAACATGTACATTATGTAAGGTCATGGAGAAAATGGTTAACAACAGATTAAAGTGATTTTTAGAAAGTAACAACATGATAACAGTAAATCAGTGTGGCTTCCGTACGAATCGAAGTACAATCGACCAACTAGTTAAGTTAGAAAATGAAATATAGAAGTCAAATGTTAATAAAGACAGTCTATTAGCTGTTTTTATAGATTTTGAAAAAGCGTTTGACATGATGTGGAAGGAGGGATTATTATATAAAATGAAAAAAATGGGTATAAATGGTAATATGTATGGTTTTATAAAAGATTTTTTACAGAACAGGACAATCCAAGTACGTGTAGGGGACACGTACTCGGATAAATACCCGATCGAGAACGGTACCCCCCAGGGCTCAGTAATCAGCCCAACACTTTTTAATATATGCATAAATGACATTTCAAGTTGTATATCTAATAGTAAAAATATATCACAGTTCGCAGATGACAGCGCCATCTGGAAAACATCCAGAAATGCAAAAAAAATAAGTAATGCCTTATCTAAAGACATGACCAATATTTTACACTGGTGTGACACATGGGGTTTCAAAATTTCAAAAACAAAAACTATTGCAGTATTATTCCGGAAACAAGTTACAACCAGTTATAAGTCACTACTAACAGACATTGAAATTAAAATGGGTGAAACAGTGATAGAAATTTAAAAAGTAGCCAAGTTTTTAGGTTTGTATTACGACAGCACCCTAACATGGAAGGTACATATAGATTACATAATAGAGAGATGCGAGCAAAGGTTAAATCTAATTAAGTACCTAAGCGGAACCAGTGAGGGCTGTGACCGTTATACGTTACTAACCCTATACAAAACTTGAATTAGAAGTATAGTCGATTATGGCGCTGAGGCATATAACTCCGCCAGCAATACACAACTTGAATGATTAGATAAACTACAATATAAATGTCTGATGTTTTGTTTGCATGCTATGAAGGGAACTTCCCTAGCGAGCCTACAGGCGAAAGCGGGGGGCCCGCCATATCAATTAAATATAAACTACGTAATTAGCAAGTATCAGTTGAAAATCGAGGGAATTACCACCCCACACCCTACAATACAAAGTTTGAATGAAGATGCAATATTCTTATTTAATCAAAGCAAAATGCCTCCATCCTACAAATCATATTATACCTGTATGAAAAATATACAAATTTCATTTCAGATGAGTAAAATTAAAAGTCATATATCCGAGTTTAGTTCAATCCCATTGTGGACCCTGGACAAACCGGAACTAAACACCACACTGCACCGCACCATTAACAAAAGCAGGTCACCATCCGAGGCCTTATTTCCAGGAGTACATATATATCCGGATGGGTCTAAGGACCCGAATTCGCAAATATGTGGATGTGCCTTTGTTATTCCAGAAAAGGACATTATAATTAACTTCCGCCTCAGTAACAATATCTCAATTATGACTGCAGAGCTTATAGCCATACTAATAACACTGCAATTTATAAACATTATAGAAACGAATACCTATATCATATATATACAGATTATCTCAGTTCTCTGCAGGCATTAAAAACACCAGTATATAACATCAAAAACCCTACTGTATTTCAGATTTTAAATCTTTTATCTGTAATTAGGACTGTCCAGTTAGTCTGGATTCCTAGTCATGTCGGTATCCTAGGCAACGACATGGCAGATATGGAAGCCAAGGCTGCCCTTACTATAGAAAATATAGATATTATAACACCATTAGATAAGGGAGAAGTTAAGTCTTATTTGCAGGCACGGCGTTTTGATTTGTGGCAGGACCAGTGGAAACAGCCAGGTATAGCAAAATTAATGAAACTTAATTTACCAGTCCTGAAAAAAATTATAAAAAAATCCCATCCGCAAACAAACAATTGGTTAAGGCATACACTCGTCTGCGATTGGGAAAATGCTGTCTAAATTATTATTTATATAAAATGAACATCAATGTAGATGGCCTATGTGCGACATGTAATGTCCCAGAGACAGTAGAACACTCCGTAAAACACGGTTATAACGAATCCCGGGGGACCAACTGAATCAGTTCGTTATATTGATAGTTCGTATTACATGTATTACGAATTTTCTTGTTTTTTCCTAAAAACTTCGCTGTATGAAAATATGAAAATAAAATTACAAGCATGTACAAATTAAAAGCGATTCAATTATTTTAAGTCAGTTATAATTTTCTGCCGAAACTTATCGTGTGAGGCAAGTGTGTACAAAGTACTAAAAGCATCTGACATATCATATTGGGACTCCAGAAAATGGTAAAATGTAAATAATCACTCGCCGTAGCACCACTGATTACGGAATGTTCCTCCTCTGTCTCTATTTTCTCCTCGTCTTCAATGTCCAACACGTTCATAACGTCTTTTACAACATCTACATCAATACTGACGAAATCGGTTGTGGTGACCTTTACCCCGGAAGTCTCGTTTTCACTAGCTCTCAATCGCTTGATGATAAAGCCATTGCGAAACATACATGTACTGTGTACACACTAATTATACATCTAAGAATGGATTAACAACTTGACATAAACATCGACAAAACAACTCACTTTATTCAGAGGTCATCGAAAACATAACTCACCGATTCAATAGCCAAACAGATATATACCCTGAAACGTGCCCTCGGGTGCCTATCGAAAACACCGTCGTGATCACCAGGGCATGACTCCGACGTGAGACAGTGCGGACGTGCATGTCGGAGCTCCGATATGCACGGTCTTATTCTACGAGTTATGAACGTTTTTTGGTGTTGTATACATGTTGGAGTAGTTATAAATCTGTAACTAATTACTATGCCTCCGAAGAAACGTGTCAAGGGTACAAATGCTAAAAAAAGCCAGCGAAAGTGACGACCCACAGGTGAGCAGTACTGCATATAGTGGTAATCCATGCATGAACAGTGATAACGTGTACACGTGTAATATCAATATGTCGTGTCCACCTCCGGCCCCCAGCCCGGGCCCTATGTTTCAACCACAAAGTAACCAATGGTATAATGGACAACCCTATATGAATAACGGCCAGCCTCAGAACATGTTTTATAACAATATGGCGTCTCCTACACCGATGACTCCGGCCAGTCAACCCCACACCCCGCCGCCATCTATGGCCACCCCCCCCCTCCCCCCTCCCCGCTTGGGCACTTTCTCTTATTACACCTTTAATATCGAAAGTGGATGCATTGACAGGCAAATTATCTAAGCTGGACACTCTTGAGAAAGTTTTCCGTGAATTCCATGAGGATGTTAAAAACTTAAAGGTACGATTGGACGACATTGAGGGTTCTCAAGCTTTTATCAACAAACAGTTTGAAGATAATCGTCAAAATTATGCCGACCTCGGCCAAATTCAACGGAGTCTTGACCGTGCAAATGATGACATCATGGATCTTAAATGTCGTTCAATGAGGGACAACTTGCTATTTTTTGGTGTTAAGGAAGAAGATGGTCCTGATTATGTTGATCGAACGGATGTTGTTACAGGGGCCCAAGTACGTAAACCAAATGAGGATTGTATCCAAAAAAGCAAATCCTTAGCGGTTGATAAGATGGACTTTACTGAAGATCTACTCATTGACAGGGCGCACAGGATTGGTCCTAAGACGACGGGTAAGATCAGACCCATAGTAGCCAAATTCAATCAGTTTCAGCAGAAAGAGAGAGTGAAAAAAAACTCTAAAAAATTGAAGGGGAGTGACGTTTTCATATCGGACCAGTATCCTAAGGAGATCCAGGAAACCAGGAAGAAACTATGGCCAATCTGGAAACAAGCACGTGGCGAAAAGAAAAGGGCAGTGTTTGTGAAAGACAAATTGTACATAAATGGTTACCTTTACAAGGGTCCCGATTCGTCCAGTCCGTCCGTGTACCTAACAAGGGTGCCCCCAAAAACGTTCGTAAACAGGATAACGTGGAGTATGAGTCAAACCCAGACTCTATATCACAGTCATTATGTACGGCATTAGCCTGTTATCATGGAACATAAATGGTGGTTTGGACAGAAAATTACAATCTATTAGTTTACAATTATTTTTGAAAACATATGATATAATCATCCTTACTGAATGTTGGATTCCAAACGATTATCAAATTGATATTGATGGTTTCGACTCCCATGTGGTACCTAGGAAACTTACCAATACTACTCAAGGTGGCGGTATTGTAGTCTTAATTGATTCTAAATTGAAACAACATATTTCTGTTTGTGACATAATTCACGATCCGATTGTATGGCTGAAGATAGATAAATGTTTATTACTAGAAACTGAGGATGTTTAGCGGGCGTGTACATACCACCCGCAAATTCTATTTTTACAGCACATATAACTGTGATTTATTTTTTGAGCTTGAAGCTTGTATTAATCGCTATAGTAGCGAAGGTAAACTTATGTTAATCGGCGACTTTAATAGCCGCACAGGCACAAAATCGATGAATATTGTACACGGTCCAACCCTGACGACACTGTTAACCAGTTTGGCAATCGATTAATTGATTTATGTAAATCCACTGGAATACGCATATTTAACGGTAGAGATGTAGACGGTTATTCTAATGATTATACATATTGTGGTCATAATGGTATGAGTGTTATTGACTATTTGATTTTAAACCCATGCCTTATAAACTTAGTTAAAAAATTCATAGTGTGTAATTTCAATGTTTTGTCTGACCACGCCCCCTTGCACCTGGAATTGTCTACACGATTCTCATTGGACGAGCGCGGCACCGCGTATGCGGAATCAGCCGAACACAAAAAAAATCCCGAATTATCGCTGGAATGAGGAACATAGTGGTCAGTTCTTACATAACCTTACTAGTAATCTTGAAAATATTAACGCGTCCGTTGTAATTTCGGGTGAGGTCACTCAACATTCAATCGATTTACCGACGAACTGACCCGGACGATGCGCCCGTTTACTCCGACTACTCGTACGTGCGATACACACACCAAAGGTGCAACAGGACATGACCAGACGAACCAGGTTCACACGTGTGCGAGGACAAACCGTGGTTTGACACAGAGTTAGAATTTTTTTTTACAATTATAAAAATGCATTGAATATTTTCAATAGATGTAAATCCATAAATAATCATAAAATATTAGTTGATAAGAAAAGGTTATATCAATTAGCCGAACTTACAAAGAAAAGGATGTATATTAGATTTGAAGGGGATATGCTTGAATACCTAAGGAAGTACAATCCAAAACAATTCTATAAAAAGTTTTCATCTTCCAAGTCATCAGGTCCAGAAATGAATATTAATACATTGTTTGAACATTTCAAAGGTTTAGTCACCAATGATGGTGATGAAACTGGTACCTTTTGTAATCACGATTCTGAAGAAAACACTGTCCCATTATATGAGGAATTAGACAGTCCAATTAGTATTGATGAAATTAAGATGGCTATTAATAATTTAAATCATGGCAAGTCACATGGAATAGATGGAATTTTGAACGAATGTTTTTTAGTTGGAAAAGAAATAATTATGCCTGTTTTATGTACACTTTTTAATTCAATTTTGAACTCTGGTTACTTCCCAACCGAGTGGTCTGTGGCAATAATAACTCCTGTTCATAAAAAAGGTGTAAAAACTGATCCCAACAATTTTAGAGGTATCAGCTTGCTAAGTTTTTTGGGCAAATTATTTACGTCCATTCTGAAATTAAGATTGATACGTTGGTCCGAAACTTATGAGACAATTACAGATGCACAATTTGGATTTCGTAGTGGATTAAGCACTGTAGATGCGATTTTTGCCTTACACTCTATTATTACTAAATCCTTAAGTGAAAATAAACGTTTGTATTGTTGCTTTGTCGACTTTCGCAAGGCGTTTGACTATGTGAACAGAATTAATTTATGGTATAAACTTTCGAAATTAGGTGTCAGGGGCAAGCTTCTTCAAATAATTAAATCCTGCTGCGCATTTGAGTACCAACATGGTGTCCAAATCAGAACCTTTTTGTAAGCATCCTTCTGAGTTACTTCCAGTTTGAATGACATCCGTGGTATAAGAAGATGTCAAGCGTTCATTTAAGACGACTGCCCTTTGCATGTTCTTAACTATCTGCTCCGTACCAATTAACGTTCTCTCCAGATATGTGGACAAGAGCAAAGACATCCGCTCACTTTCATTGGTGTTCAACATGGTTATTTTCATGGAATGTTAAGCTGTGAAAAATGATAAATAAGTAAAAGTAAGATGACTCAGCAAATTGTTTAATAATATAGAAATAAACAAAAACCCGCAATTAAAAATACTTCCACAATGTAAACAAGTGAGTGAAATAATTTTACTAATGAAATATCTCAAGAGCATTAGAGTAATTGTGCAAATATTCACATTTCCGTTTATATATATATATATATATATATATATAACTTTGATATCCAAAACATCGTTCCAAGGGTGTAAACATCAGATTGGATACGTAGGATACATTTTTTCATATCCGGACCGATGTATATAATTATGCGCAGTTAGTGTGAATTTATGGTTCTTTTTTGACATTTTGCCCAAAACATATGAATGGAGTATAATATAATTAACCTCAATATAACGCTGAATAAATACAATGTTTGAAATCTATTACAAGAGTCAATCGAAACGATGTTCATGAGGAGCTATATTTTGTTTATTCCTGTAGTTGACAACCTTTCTTGCAAAATTTGAATCAGTCCTATAACGATTCCATTAATTGTTATGACGTCTATTTGTAAAACTCAGACAAAAGAATAACGATTTAATATCTTGATAACGTTAAACAAAAACGCAGATTAAAATGTAAATATAAGGAATAGTTCTTGTTTTGTATTGTTTACTGGTGAGATATAGATATATCCAATATATCAATATAGATTTATTATATCGTCGGTGTCGGTTTTGAAACGTTGGATTAAAATAAAAAGAATCAAAGATACACACATTCGGAGATAAATATATATCATATCAACAATAAACCAATAGGGCTACACGGTTAAATGATTAGACAATTATCTGAGCAAAAATATAACTCCGTTACTGTTGTAACCGGCCTACCCTACATGTTTGTCATTTGCCATTAAAAACATGCAAACACACAGTCACCTGGCAATGATAGGAAGTTGAATAAAAGCCATAAATAAAAAAAAAAAAGTTTATAAAAAAGAAAATGTCAAACATCCCAACCGATGAAATGGTTCCGTTTGCGTCAGCACAGGGGCCTGGAATTTGTTCACTCTAGCAATTGGGAATTGGCTCTTAAATGAACGAACATTCGGGGGGAAAAACCACCCCTCGATGTTCATATAAAGAAATATTTAGTTTAATTGTAATACAGAGTCTATATTTGTGTAGAGTAATCAGGAAAACTAAATGTCATCCTAGCCTTTCAATATGATCATCGTTATCGACGACCTACTTCGTCATTCTGTCAAGAAAACCAGTTAAACACATATAATCCTATGCCACAGAAAAGATCGAATACTCGTATCGAGTCACTATTCGCTGGTTTACACATGAAGTTGCCAAAATCACCGTGAATTTAAAATTACCACCCACGAAACATCGCCGTGTCATGGCGATCGAGATCGACATCACTCTCAATAGCCTTGAACTATGAATGGAATTCCAATGACAGTCGTGACGTCATGCGGTTACGTAGTATTTTATAAAAATAATGTGACTTGGCAATGAAAAGTTCAGTTTGTTCCGTGAAATGATCAAATATGTCGAGGTGCAAATCAAATCATATGTAAAATTGGAAAACTCAATTCAGCGTTTGATTTTTCCAAGTATTGTTGATAGCACTTCTTTTTCTCGGATGTTGACAATTTGATCACGGCCAGGTCAAAAGTCGGTCAAGTTACGGCAATTTTTATTCGCGAATTGTTCATTCGTTCATCACTTTACCACAAAAGGAATATGAATTGGTGTCAAAACTTTGTTTGCCAAAATCGGGTATGATCTTTCAGAATAATTATTTTAAGTAAAAATGTCAAATGAACAAAAATAAAAAAAAAAAATGAGGAAAATGGATGGCTGAGAGACACTTTCGCCCGAAATTTGGTAGTGATATGAGAGAAAAAGACTCTTTCATTATGTGTGTATGTAGGATAGGGATATTCCACCCTCGGGATCACAAAATGTGGTAAAACCCTCGACAAGCCTCGGGTTTCACCACATTTTGTGACCCTCGGGAGGAATATCCCTATCCTACATATACACATATGAAAGAGTCTTATAGTCATAGTAAAGATTCAAAGCAGAAAACGCTTGGGGATGGTAATTGGTAATTGGTAATTAATACAAATATACAATAGTGCATTATGTTTCTAATAAATCATATTTCCATGCTTTATACATTTGAACAATACATTGACGTATCATTTCAATTGATATTTCAGCGGTTGTATCCCTCCTCGGAAGTATCCTGATGGCAGAACTATTGGGTGTACACAGACTCAGCAGTTCCTTTGGGTTGAACGGACTCAGCATGGGTCTATCGACGTTTGTTGAGTCGCCTACAGCAGGTACAATTACACATATTGTCATTTGAGTTTTGACTCAAAATTTACTAAATCATGGAATGGTATTAACTTTCATCATACTCTTCAGCATCCACCGATTACTTCGATATCTCAATTTCAATTCTGAGAAATTTATTAGCGTGCATCAAATGAGAAAATGACGTAACACCTGACATTCTCATTGCAGCCATATTCGTGACATTTCGCTAACAAATCCGATATTGCTTGTGATATTTGCCAAAAATTTGAAACATCAAATTAAATTATAAGTTATGTACACAACACAATGTTATAAATTACTTAACCCTTTTTTGAAGGAGCGTTGTCGGACATCAGTGGCAACTTCAATGTGGCATTCTACTTTGGTGGCATCAATATTGTATTAGGAGGCTTAATTTGCCTGCCACTTAGACGGATTTCAAACTGGGAACAAAGTCGGAGAAGAAGAAAGGAATCAAGCTTCCGTGATACAGATGGCGACCAGAAAAACAACAACAAAACTGATGTAAAAACAATATCTTCAAAGAAGGCGTTATCCATATATACACTAGCACAACAACCAATATACGCCACAAAAGAAGAGAACTGAACTGTTTTATTTTTCTAATAATGAAAGTAAAAAAATGGCATGCATATAATACTTATTCGACGAACAATGCTTTAAATCGTTTACAAAGATTGTGTCATTTAGAGCTTTAATCCTAATGGAAACTTTTGTTGTCATTTTTCTTTTTCATTATGAATTTTACTTGACACTTCAAGTTGTTATTTTCCCCCTACACTCCAATTGGTGTTTACTTAGGGCACTCCGTGTGCTTATGACGAGGAGCACAACAACTGCTACTTATCTTTGAACCTCCGAGTGCTATAAACAAAATAATATCCAGTTTTTATTAACCAGGCACACAACAGTGGCTTTAACATATAACTGCCTAGTAGCTTATGCCCAGAGACACAACAGTTACAATCAACCAGGGTCAATGGGTCAAGTTACCAGGATACTACGAGTGACATAAGTACAACTAAAGTAAAAACTCGATCAGAAAGACAGAAACCAGAAAGAAGGCTGATTTGTAAGCAGATCGGCCTTATTATGTCAAAACTCGATCCTAAACATTCGTAGCTTCCCTCCTAGATGTGAATCCCGTGGCGTGATGTAGTACTTTTCCTTCAGGGTGTAAACCCCATGATATGTATATGGTACCTTCCCTCAATGATGTTAATCCCTGGTGTATATGGTTCATTGCCTCCAGTGTGTGAATTCTCTGGTGTATATGGTACTTTCCCTCTAGTGTGTGGTGTGTATGTGGTACCTTCCCTCCATAATGTGAATCCACTGGTGTGTGCGCGATATCTTTACTCCAGGCTGTGAATCCTCTGGTGTGTATGCGTTACCATTCCTCTAGATGTAAACTTCCCAATGCACGGCGTGAATCTTATGGTGTATATTCGATGCATCCTTATGTTTACTACATTTCATTAAACTAACAATAAAGTGATATGTGATTCAATAAATCTTTGTAACTTTGTGTCTCAGTTCTGCGTGATATTTCTTGTAATGACTACCCTAGGTCGGTGACTACCTGGCCAGAGTCTGGTTGACGGGGTCAAAAAAAACAACCGCTAACAGTAAAGTATTCTTGATATTTGAAGGGTCTTACTATGCACTCTACCTAAATTGTGAATAGCATGACCCTTGGGTCTCAGGTTTGCCACTGGAGAGAGGTTACACTATACATTAGTGTATTTAAGGATATCACAGTTTTGACTCAGGTTAAAATTATCAGCATTGGAATTCAGTTTGATGGACTGTACTTGTTTGTCCTGATTGACTGCTACGGTTTGGGCCAAAAAAGGTTAAAAATGACGGAATTCAACAATCTTCTAAAAGTCATATCAAGGGTCACATGAGTGATCTTTGCGTCACTATTTGCTTTGTTGTAAAACATCTCATGCGGATTTTCTTAATGTCTTGATATTTTGGAAAAAATACTTAATTTTGTTTAAACAACAGCGATTATTTAAAAATATGGATGAAAAAAAACTATAATTGTCTGTGAAAGTTGAGTTGTGGAATGAAGAGCTCTATTTTTGTTGAGTACTTCACCTTTGAATAAGAATTTTGTTTAGAACGCATTTTTATTTAACCAAACTAATGTAAATCTGAACATTTCAACAAATTATATCACATAACCTTTCTTAAAGTGATAGTTTATCATAAATAGTAGATTGAAACATGACTCTACCGTAACATCATATGAACAGGAGTTATCTCCCCTTTGTAGTAAATCACCTCCCTTTTATAGTAAATCATGTTAATCTGCTGTTTTTCTGGTGTCGCAGACAAATCTGGTTCCTAAAGACGTAGGCATATGTATCCGCGTTCACAAGGGAATCACTCGTATGAATTGTGTTATGTCTGACGTTCGAATGTAAATCATATTTGTTTTTATAATTGATTCATTTTCAATTCAGGTGTTTTACCAAAATTGTGAGTTCCATGACCCTGGAGGGGCCGCGGTGGCGAGTGGTTAAGGTGTCCCGACACTTTATCGCTAGTCCTCCACCTCTGGGCTGCGAGTTCGAAACCTATGTGGGGCAGTTGCCAGGTACTGACCGTAGGTGGTTTTTCTCCAGGTACTCCGACTTTCTTCCTCTTCCAAAACCAGGCACGTCCTAAAATGACCCAGGCTGTTAAAAGGACGTTAAACAAAAACAAACCAAACAAACCAAATTCATGATCCTGGTGTCACATTTTTGAGATTTTTGCAATTGCAATTTGAAATATTACAATCTCAGTCAGAATTATTCTTATAATTCTTATACCGATGATATGCATATATATTTATCCTGACCCAGACTTACCCAAAAGACGGCCCCTTAAGGTCAAATTGTCCCATTTGGCCTCTTGTTTACTTTATTAGTATGTGAGACAATGATGGGTATATATACAAAAATGAGGAAAGCTTTTTCCTTCTATAGTGCCCTTTACTGCCGTGACAGATAGAATCTTGAGCATTGCTATATAAACCCTGTGAGAGCACGTACGGCATTGTACAACTGGGACCGCGGTGGCCGAGTGGTTAAGGTGTCCCGACATTTTATCGCTAGTGGTCACGATTTTAGCTTGTGCCAGAGAAATAATCCCCATTAAATAGGGACTTTGAATTATCAGAATTCGAGTCGATGAAGTATTACTATAACAGTATTGACATGGACTTGGCTAAAGTGAGTTCATTTGGTAACACAGTTGAGTCAACAAAAATCAAATAAAAAATAAAACACACGCAAAAAAAAATTAAAATAAAATAAAAATCATTATACACGCTTTGAATTGAAATGCATGTGCTTTAGGTATGTTTTGTAAAAACCGTCTTTAACAGTAACATATTTATTTAGGGTATCGCGCAACTAGTCACGTGACCTAGAACGTTGGTCATCTTAAGGTTTAGTGGCAAATATTCGAGTACCACGAATAATTTCAAAAACAGCGATCAAGATTCAAACAAACCGGTAATTTTCAAAACCTTAAGGATTTAATTATACTTTCCGTCACTAATGCACAATATTAATCGAAAAAGGTCGTTACATAATCACTAATGTGGTACATATTGGTCGTTATATTATCACTAGTGTAGTACATATTGTTCGTTATATTATCACTAGTGTGGTACATATTGGTCGTTATATTATCACTAGTGTGGTACATATTGGTCGTTATATTATCACTAGGGTGGTACATACTGGTCGTTATATTATCATTTGTGTGGTACATATCGGTCGTTATATTATCACTAGTGTGGTACATATTGGTCGTTATATTATCACTAGTGTGGTACATATTGGTCGTTATATTATCACTAGTGTGGTACATATCGGTCGTTATATTATCATTAGTGTGGTACATATTGGTCGTTATATTATCACTAGTGTGGTACATATTGGTCGTTATATTATCAATAGTGTGGTACGTAATGGTTGTTATATTATCACTAGTGTAATACATGACCGCGTCCTGATGAAGAATTTTCATGTTCCTGTTAACCAAGAAATATCCTTTCGTAAACATCAATTGTCAGGAAATTCCCTATTTGTCATTAGTCATAAGAGTTAGGTTGTTATAGCATTGGAACACTTCCACTTTTAAATTGGTCTTGACCTTCATAACCTAATGGAGACATTAGTGATACCACATAAGTACGTCTGATTATTTTTCCTCCAATAGAATTCCGCTGAAAATTTCGCTAACGTCATATGTGATGTTACGAGAAATACTGAAGAACCAGTCTGTAAGCGTCAGGGATACGCAGTTTCATGATTACACTAGAGGTCGAATCAAAATAATAGTGATGTGGTCTCAGAGACTAAGACATCATACCAAGACAATGTAGTCAGGTAAGTATTCATTAGACGTAAGATATACACTTAAAGGTGTTCTCTTCGCACGTAAGTATTTTCAATATAAAGATATTTTTTTGAAGTTTTTCCCTTGTTTTTACAGGTTTTGGATATCAGTATAAATCTCTGAAAGCTACAATGAGTGATATTTTGTATATTGCGGGTATTTAATAAAATGTTTTAACAGATGTAACATATATACCTTCTGTAATAAAAATGATAAAGATTTTATAAAGCGCACTCATTAAGGGAATAAATCTTGTGTTTTTATCATTTACTCGTGTTTACAGATATGACGTGCGTCATGTTGAAATATCTGTAACAAACATCCAGTTTACACACCGGTAAACGATATAAAACAAGAATTATTCCTTCTAATTACCTGCGTGTTTGTTTAACGCTCTCAAAATATTAAATCGTCATTCTTTTATCGTCGTTATACGAAAAGACGTCACAGCCTGATGATTAACGGAATCCTTAAACGGCTGATTCCATCTTTGCAAGAAAGGGGTTATCAACTACTTTAATAAACAACATATAGCTCCTCATAAACATCGTTTTGATTGACTCCTGTAAGATATTTCAAACATTGTATTTATTCAGCGTATTGAAGTTAATTATATCATACTCCATTCATTTTTTTATTTTTTTTTTTGGCAAAAATGTCAAAATAGAACAATAAATTCACACTTATTGCGAATAATATAATTTACTTCGGTCCAGCTATGAACAATGTACCCTACGCACAAATCTTATATTTACATACTGGGAACGATGTTTTGGATAGCAAGGTTTTATGAGAAACAAACATCGGAAATGTGAATGTTTGCAAAATTACTCTAATGCTCTTTTGATCACACAATATACTTAGATATTTTATCAGTAAAATTATTTCGGTCACTTGTTTACATTGTGGAAGCATTTTTTAATTGCGGGTTTTTGTTTATTTCTATATTATGAATCAATTTGCTGAGTCATCCTACTTTTACTTATTGATCCTTTTTCACAGATTAATATTCCATGAAAATAACCATGATGAACACCAGTGAAAGTGAGCGGATGTCTTTGCTCTTGTCCACATATCTGGAGAGAACGTTAACTGGTACGGAGCAGATAGTTAAGAACAGGCAAAGGGCAGTCGTCTTAAATGAACGCTTGACATCTTCTTATACCACGGATGTCATCCACACTGGAAGTAACTCAGAAGGATGCTTACAAAAAGGTTCTGATGTGGACACCATGTTGGTACTCAAGTGTGCAGCAGTATTATACCCTGGTCAGCGTATTCCTCAACACTTGATACACAAAACCATTATGAACATTCGAAAAGCAGACTGTCGTCCTGGGTATGTCCAGTTAGAGATACGTTAACTAAAATTCCCGCTTCAACCTTTCCTTGATAATTCACTAGTTAGAGTTGGAAACGCAACGTTAATTTCCAGTGATATCTTCAGGGAGGAAATGGTCTTTAGCTTATCTATACACACAGGCGAGCAATTTGAATCCAGTGGACCAAGCAGTTCTTATAAAGGGTGTAGTGGAATCGGTGATAGTGACATATTTTATTGCTTTCCGTGTAACAGTTGGCCAAGGGAGGCTAACGAATGGATCACACGAACACGTCTACATGGATGGCCACGACAAACCTTGATAGACGAGATTGTAAACAGCGGATGCCATCTTGTCCCAGTTGGAGATAAATGTTCCACAGATACATTTGTACAGTGGCGAATCTCATTGGCAGCAGCAGAAAGATCTTTAATTTACTCATTTAGTCACATCCAGCTCAAAGTGTACACACTGTTGAAATATTTCTTAAAACAAATAAAGGAAACATTGAAAGAAACCATTGGGGATGACGACATCTTGTGCTCCTACTTCCTAAAAACAATCCTGTTTCATGCAATAGAGAATTCCAGCCAAATGATCTGGCAAGACAAGAACCTGTTTGGTTCTTTTTGGTTTTGCTTCAATATTCTACTTGAGTGGGTCAGGGCAGGGTTCTCTCCCAATTACTTCTTCCCAGCCAACAACATGTTTCAGAGGAAAATACATGGACAGCATCAGCAGATACTGCTGGACATTTTATATAACTACTCTGAGATGAAATGGATGTGCCTTTCAGTAGGCAACGTCTACACACGTTCAATGTGGGAGGGGCTATGTGACACATCCGTGCAAGCTGATCTTGTAACCCCAATGACTGCAGAAGACATTAATATGAATCTAGACAGAGACATTTTCTGGGTTTTATCAACGAGATTCAGTACCAGACATGAAAAAACCAGCAAAGCACTTTACTTATTATCTGCATCAAAGTCAGAATTTGAGGAAGTTTACACATACCACTGTGCGATGAGCAGCGTAAGATGTCTGTTATCCGAACTAATCGCTAAAGGACTGTAGAAATAGCGCTGCACAGGGCAACAAAACTACATACCGGAAACTGAGAAAATGTAAGTACTGGATGACCCCTGGTGCTTTAATGGGCACTGACGTATTGTATTTGGCAACATTTCATTTTCTGACTGGAAATTTTACTAAATGCCTTGTAATGAGTAGACGGATAATGAAACTAGCAACATTCTTCAGAGAAGATGCAAAACAGGATCAAGATTTTTGGACATTGCACTGGCAACCTCATGGCTGTACGTTAGAGAGGCTCCAGAAAATATACACCAATTTCATCACATTTCGTCCTGAAGACATGTATCTTCCTCATCTCTATCTAGAGCTGCTGAAGGAAGTCCAACACATAGACATCCCACCTCTACCATATGTCCTGTTTCTGAACTTCTTGTGTTGCCATGAGCTTGGAGACACAAAAGGACGCAATGAAGCATTGCATCACCTGATACAGATTCAGTATCACGATCAACAGGGAGGACACAAGTTCTGGATCGTTCACACACTTCTGGGGATTTGTTATCAAACACTTGGGGACTATCACAGGGCCATCTGGTCTTACTCGGAGTCATCCCAATCACGGGCTCCGTTTGATGCGTTTAATCCTGCCAAGGACAGGATAGCCATAGTGTATCTCTGCATGTATGTCTCACAGAGGTCTCACATAGGTCTCACAGAGGATAGATGGTGTGCATAAAAATGTTTATATATTGTATAATTCACATTCTGACAAGGGATAGCTGTGGTGTATCAAGTCATGTCTCACAGACCTCAGATCGGGTCAAATGTGGTTGATATATGCATGTATGTCTCATGTCTCACAGAGGTCTGACAGACTAAAGTTTTCTTTTGAATTTTTCATAGCTGTCTAACATAGGATTGCTGTGGTGTATATATGTTTGTATTACTTGTCTGACATAGTAAAGTTGTGGTGTGTCTATTGATGCATGTCTCATATATGTATGCTATAGATTAAGGGTAACGTATCTTTATGATTGTCTCACAGAGATATGACAAAGGTCTGATAAAGGGCAGCTACTGTATAGCATATTAATGTATGTCTCACAGATGTCTGCCATATATTAGGTGTAATGTATTTGAATGAATGGATGACAGATATAAATATTCGATAGTTATAGTATATTTATGCATGTATGTCTCACAGACGTCGGACAAAGGAAATAATCGCGAAACTGAGATATTTAGATTAATTGCCATGCATGTCTGCTCATACATAAAACAATGCCTGCTACCCTACACGAGACGATACCCTGTTTAGATAATATTAAATAACCAAGCCTATGCTATGATTAATTTCAATCCGTACAAACAGTATAGTGTGTCGCGGTCTGTCTCGGTATCATAAATATGATACAAGTCCGTATGTATGTACATTGTTGCAATGTTTCTTTGTATGTCTCGCAGAGCCTTGACAGCAGAAAACAATGATACATATGTTTGCATCAAAAAGATAGGCCGTCATTGGATTCCTATTGGATAGCTTAACTTAGAATGACTTTTTGACATTGTATAATTTCCAATGACACTCACAGAAGTCAAGCTTGCTTTGTTGGCGCTATCAACTTATCTTTTGAAGACGTCGCTTCTACTCAGCGTCAGCAACCAGAAGATTGATATTGACTGTCACTAACAGTTACAAGCCATACATTTTAAACTCCGGTTAAAAGTGATCAATGTGATTTAATCTATTAGAAATTATCTGCTGTGATTATTCAAATTTTTGTTTAAAATACTGGAATTTACTTGTTTTAACACAGAAGTATAGATTTGTATACAGAGGCTAACTTCCTTTACTCACTCAAGTGTTACAGGAGTGTTAACACTCTATCATAGTGTTGTATAACAAATGAATTCAGGATGTATACAGGGGCTAACTTCCTTTACTCACTCAAGTGTTACAGGAGTGTTACCTTCCTATCATAGTGTTGTATAACAAATGAATTCAGGGTGTATACAGGGACTAACTTCCTTTACTCACTCAAGTGTTACAGGAGTGTTAACACCCTATCATAGTGTTGTATAACAAATGAATTCAGGATGTATACAGGGACTAACTTCCTTTACTCACTCAAGTGTTACAGGAGTGTTACCTTCCTATCATAGTGTTGTATAACAAATGAATTCAGGATGTATACAGGGGCTAATTCCTTTACTCACTCAAGTGTTACAGGAGTGTTACCTTCCTATCATAGTGTTGTATAACAAATGAATTCAGGGTGTATACAGGGGCTAACTTCCTTTACTCACTCAAGTGTTACAGGAGTGTTACCTTCCTATCATAGTGTTGTATAACAAATGAATTCAGGATGTATACAGGGGCTAACTTCCTTTACTCACTCAAGTGTTACAGGATTGTTAACACCCTATCATAGTGTTGTATAACAAATGAGTTCAGGATGTTTACAGGGGCTAACTTCCTTTACTCACTCAAGTGTTACAGGAGTGTTAACACCCTATCATAGTGTTGTATAACAAATGAATTCAGGATGTATACAAGGGCTAACTTCCTTTACTCACTCAAGTGTTACAGGAGTGTTAACACACTATCATAGTGTTGTATAACAAATGAATTCAGGATGTATACAGGGGCTAACTTCCTTTACTCACTCAAGTGTTACAGGAGTGTTAACACACTATCATAGTGTTGTATAACAAATGAATTCAGGATGTATACAGGGGCTAACTTCCTTTACTCACTCAAGTGTTACAGGAGTGTTAACACACTATCATAGTGTTGTATAACAAATGAATTCAGGATGTATACAGGGGCTAACTTCCTTTACTCACTCAGTGTTACAGGAGTGTTAACACCCTATCATAGTGTTGTATAACAAAAGAATTCAGGATGTATACAGGGGCTAACTTCCTTTACTCACTCTAGTGTTACAGGAGTGTTACCTTCCTATCATAGTGTTGTATAACAAATGAATTCAGGATGTATACAGGGGCTAACTTCCTTTACTCACTCTAGTGTTACAGGAGTGTTAACACACTATCATAGTGTTGTATAACAAATGAATTCAGGGTGTATACAGGGGCTAACTTCCTTTACTCACTCTAGTGTTACAGGAGTGTTAACACACTATCATAGTGTTGTATAACAAATTAATTCAGGGTGTATACAGGGGCTAACTTCCTTTACTCATTCTAGTGTTACAGGAGTGTTAACACCCTATCATAGTGTTGTATAACAAATGAATTCAGGATGTATACAGGGGCTAACTTCCTTTACTCACTCAAGTGTTACAGGAGTGTTACCTTCCTATCATAGTGTTGTATAACAAAAGAATTCAGGGTGTATACAGGGGCTAACTTCCTTTACTCACTCTAGTGTTACAGGAGTGTTAACACTCTATCATAGTGTTGTATAACAAATGAATTCAGGGTGTATACAGGGGCTAACTTCCTTTACTCACTCAAGTGTTACAGGAGTGTTAACACCCTATCATAGTGTTGTATAACAAATTAGTTCTGGGTGTAACACACTTTTTATCGGTTAATTCAATCGTTGATTGACGACAAAATGAAGTGCACGCATTGATGATGTAATACACAAATGACTATTTTCTTTTCTTTTTTGGACTCAAAGTTCATCGGTTTCATGCATTTCATGCGATCGTCTGCAACTGTCCTACATAAATACTGCTTATCATTAACATACTGTTAACATTGAAATAGGATTAAAAATAGCATGAATCTGGCAAATAGGGCGTTAAAACTTTGACACAGGGCCGATGGTTAGTAAATGAAAAAGTTATTGAAAAATGAGTCTTGTAAATTAGGCTTATTTTTGTTATTTCTTAAAATTACATCAAAACGATTGAGCGAGACAAAAATCATTCGATGTAATGTATTCAAACGAGTATATAATGTGACAAAACTTCATCTATGAAGAGACAATCATTAAGACTAACCGGAGTTATCTCCTTTTTTTCATTCATTTGTTTGTATTATGTGATTATTATGAACATGTTTCTTTGCTTGGTATACTTCGTCTGTCCGATGCCCGTCAGCAGCAATTGGTTTAAGTTTTAGCAAGTTTTTTCAGTGGTCTGCAGTTCATTCTAATAATATGTTATTGTTCGAAATTTGCACCATGTTTGAATTTTGATGAGACAGACAGACAGACAGACAGATAGACAGACCATGGTTAGAAATTTATTCCTGTTTAATCTTCGGGAAAAGTTGATAACTGATGAATTGCTTCCTGAAGTAATCCAATTGTACACAGTCTTTGTTTTAAATAAACAGTTCAATCATTTGCATTGTTTTAATAGTATGAAGTATGAAGTAGGCTAGTTTTCGATCGTGGTTAAGTATATACCAGTAACCACGATACAGAGTACCTGTTAACTCGTGTAAAATCGCGTATCTGAGATATCTAGATTTAGTGTCATGTATATCTGCTCATACTTAAAACCAATACCTGCTACCCTACACGAGACGATACCCTGTTTAGATAATATCAAATATCCAAGCCTATGGTATGATTAATTCCAATCCTTACAAACAGTATAGTGTGTCACCGTGTGTCTCGGTATCAGAAGTATGACGTAAAAGTTTGTTTATAGAAACTGATACTAGTCCATAACTAGTGCTATACACAAATTATCAGATTTCTTCCCTCTTGATGATCCTAGTGTTCTGTATATATACACATATAGATTTTACTTTTATAAAACTAACGTAGTTTTTTCAGAATAATCATATTGCTAACAATATGATGCGTCATTGCGGCAATTACAGTAAAACTTCGTTTTTTTGAACTCAAATCACTCTAATAAGTCCCTGCTTAACATGAAGAAGATTCATATTTATTCATTTACCCCGAAAATCTGACGTATCTCGGAATTTTTATGAATATCGAATACGAAGAGATTAGGAGTTTGACTTGTTCAAAAGATACTCGAGCGGGGTACCTGTACAGATTAGTTTAGGGTACAGTATGTTGATGTGGAAAATAAGTTTTTTGTTTGTTTTTTGTTTTTGTTGAACGTCCTATTAACAGCGAGGGTCTTTTAAGGACGTGCCAGATTCTGGAGGTGGAGAAAAGCCGGAGTACCCGGAGAAAAACCACCGGCTTACAGTCAGTACCTGGCTAGTGATAAAGTGCCGGGACACCTTAACAACTCGGCCACCGTGGAAAATAGGAACTAAACCTTCTACGACAAATTATTGATGCTAGGTACCAAAAGTATGCTAATCCATAGGAGAATTAGGTTGATCGAAATGGACCTCAGCCAAATTTGAATTATTTACAGGGAGGTAACTCTATTACCAGTTCCATTTGATTGGATTGTATAGCAACATGCGGAATAGGAGCAAACGTGCTGGGCCGAAAAAGATATCCGCGAACAAGATCCGAGATCATCAATAGCGACGAATTAGGTCAACCGCGAAATAACAGTTCCGTGAAATTCAAAATCAAAACACTAGATCCGACAATAGCAAAATATGGTTCCGTGAAAATTCAAACCTGCAAACCAAGCCCAACAATCACAAAATATTAGTTCCGTGAAAATTCAAATCTTCGATCTACGCCTGACAATCACAAAATATTAGTTGCGTAAAAACTCGTGAACTAAGACGTACCTAATTAAAACCGACGAACTAAGTTCAACAACAATGAAATATTTGTTACTTGTAATTCACAACCCGCCAACTAGATCCGACAAATGCGAAATACTAGTTCAGTGAAAATTGAAACCCACGAACTTGAAATTGAACTACTATACCGTTATGCACAATTTTTTTTAAATTTACATACCGAGCTACAATAAGTAAGTAATCTCCATCAATGCATTCCTTTATTGATGTATAACACAATATACATGTCTTTAGGTCAGACACATTTACGTCATATCATCAAAAAAGGTATGGCCTTCAGGAATTGCTTTCCGGTTAAGGTAGCGATATCGTTATTTTTATTTGTTTGTTTGTAAGCAGGCTCATGAGCTAGGACTCGATCCGGTACACACGTATTGTACGGGGTATAAACTGGAAAACGGTGTTGATTTCACCGTACCCCTTGCTTCATGGCTCTACATATATCGGGCTCATTACGTATAAAGCTTTGACAAGTCGACTTTATTGATACAGGTACATCAAAGGTGTATAGAAGGATATCTTGCTATTTCAGTGATTGGTGAGTACCGTTAATATGTACCTACAGATGTATATAATAGGTGTGTAGATCTACCAGAAACAACTGTTTGTGTAAACGTAAGTAGGACATTATATGGTATTAAATGAATTCATAAAACGAGTCTTAGATTTTTTTTATTTTTGCGATTCTTAAGATCTCATATGAAATAAAAACTAATTTAAGATAGTTTTTAACAAATGCCTCAGCCAACGTACATCTTGGTGGGGTTTAAAATCAAACACAGGCAGTCATTTTTTTTCAAATCACGAAATAACGTCACTGTCTTAAGAATGGTGCCACAATTCACTTTTAGTACACTAGTGACATATGCAAAAGTAACATGTTGGCACACTCACGGAATAACAAGACGCATGTGTGATATACAATAATCTATTAAAAAAGATAAATCATTCTTTATTATATAGAGGATATATAATGATGCATACAGTCATACCAAATATATTTCGCTAGGCTGGATAATATTGGAATATTTTTCACCCTTGCTACTACGCACGAGTGAAAAAAAAATGCTTTAATATTATCCATATTCATGAAATGTATTTGGTATTACTGAAGACTCAGATATATTCTGTTTATTACATTTATTTCAACGAAAAACCTTTATTGTGTGCTAACTAGGCATATTATGAAGGATGCATACGTTTACCGCTTTCATGTGTAGACAAACCTATGCAACAAAATATATTCCAAAGTACAAAATATTCATAAAAAATATTTTAAAAAAGAAACTAGTTGATAGATATTTCAATAAACTGTTTTATTTATGTGTTCTTTATAAGAGTTGTCGTAATTTTCTCAAAACATAATTATTTCATAAAAGAAAATCCGTCAAAACAACACAGTTTACTACGCGTTGAGCGGTAAATCCAAAATGGCGTGTGTAGTAGACCTAAAGTGAGGGAAAGGCCTGACATGTGCACGGCTTACATTGTGGTCCTGATGATGGACATCACTCATGTAACAGTAGATTAATTCTGTTCACTGTTACTATCGGAGATTACTCTGATTATTCTATATTTTCTTCCATCTGACTTTGAACTAGGAGACCCGGACGCGGAAATATTTTTCATTGGTCAAATCGGCAAAAGAAGTGTTCAAAATCAAATTTTCACAGAATGAATGATTTTTGATAATTCGTTGGTAAAACTGTAATAAATGAAAATATTCACCATATTGACAGTAATCGACATTTAGTCATACTCATGATATATTTGATACACACTATTGTCTCATTGTACAATGTTACACGATATGCGACGTGCGCACGATGTTTGCAGGATGTGAGCACGATAGAATCAATATGTGATAGGTATCGTGGTTGATATAAATTTAGAAATGGATAATAAATAACATTGATATGTTCGGAATGCTTTGGAATCTGTATCTGTGTAGATTAATTACTGCTCGGTTCAAGGAGGAGGTGGTAAAATGTAGTCCATTCGGAAGTCCTCCACATCAGTTGCTGTTACAAGGTTGTTATCTAAATGGTTCTAGTCTTTGATTTTTCGCAGAATAAGTTTTTTTTTGCAGATTTCAGTGGTTGCCGTGAGAAGATAACTATATTGACAAAATATATGATATATGTATAGTTCTTGTAATAGCCTTCATGGAATAACACGTGTCGGCTTATCCATCTTGGAATCTGTTTAAGAAAATAAATGAATTACTGTCATTACATCAAATATGTAACGACGGGCTGTGATCAACGAGAGCTCCGGTCTGTGATCTTATTTCTCATCAAACGCCATCGAGGCGTGGAGCGTCAGGTGTCACATACAAGTTTAGAGAAACCCTACCGAATACTCTCGTGATTATACATGCTAGGCGTTAACATAACCAACGTAAGAACGTACGAAAATGATGCGGATTAAAAGCTTTTTAAAATGGATTTACCTTTATGTTTACCTGTATGTTTACCTGTATGTTTATCTGTATGTTTACCTGTATGTTTACCTTTATGTTTACCTGTATGTTTACCTGTATGTTTACCTGTATGTTTATCTGTATGTTTACCTGTATTTTTACCTGTATGTTTACCTGTATGTTTACCTGTATTTACCTGTATATTTACCTGTATGTTTACCTGTTTGTTTACCTGTATGTTTACCTGTATTTACCTGTATATTTACCTGTATGTTTACCTGTATGTTTACCTGTATTTACCTGTATATTTACCTGTATGTTTACCTGTATGTTTACCTGCATATTCACCTGTATGATTACCTGTATGTTTACCTGTAAGTTTACCTGTTTAATTACCTGTATGTTTACTGTATATTTACCTGTATGTTTATCTGTATGTTTACCTGCATTTTTACATGTATCTTTACATGTCTTTACCTGTAAGAGAAACTGACTATATTTGCTTTGCATGAGCCTAACGAATCTATCACATTTCTTTGTTCTCCAAAATATTGGGATACCACCGCGCGGCCACGTCATGGAAACGCAGATTCTTACACAAATGTAAATATAATTTTATCTGTATACTGTTTATGCAGATAAATAAAACCGATTTTAAAAAAATCATACGGACTAAAACCTTAAACATTTTTTTTCAGATTGAAATCTATCTTTGTCCTTGAAACGGACCTATCCATATGTGTGCGGCTTCTCAATATAGATCGTCCGAGCACACGACACTGCACAGTTGCACGACACAATCGAAATCTCACAATTGAGCGCACGTTGTTTTTGTATGTTGTGTGATCCAACAACTATGTGTTTAGATTAAACCGGTAAATTACTTTACTATATCATTACAATAAAACGAGTCTATGTGATTTTTTTCATACATGTTATAGTTAAATATTTTCTTTTATTTAGGGATTCGTCTTTCAATACCATGCATGGAACTCAAAACTTTAACTTTCATTCAGCTTCAAAAAAACAAAACAAAAAACAAACAAACAAACAACAAAAAACAAAAAAACGATTCAATGCAAATGATGATGAACACTTACGTTTGACACTTATTTTCACTTCTCTGCTGAACCCTGTAATTCATTTGGGAATATATTTTTCAGTTATGCTACACATAATGTTGAAGACCAAATTTACTCAAAATCAAAACTGAATTTGAAAAACCTTAATAATCATTCTTTTCTTCGCTTGGGCTCTGCCCATCCTATCCTTTATTTATAGATCACTAAGTCTTCTGTGCCTAATAATGAACCCTTTAGGTGAAATTCGATCAACAAACCTTAAATACATGTACATACTACAGAGCCCACCCCTCCAGTCCCAAGGAGGACACACAACCTACATTTATACAACATTGAGCTCAAGGCATTACAATGCAATCTCATAGAAGTTTGTGATAAAATAAGCGTATATCTTATGTTAATAAGCTGCAGCTTGAAAAACAAAATAAACTTAACAAGAGATCCCAGAGGGATCTTGGCGCCCACCATTGAATGATCTTTATAGGTTCCATGTCAGATTGATCTTTTCTCTACTTTTCCCTTCCTCTAAGTCTTACTAATCTGTGTAAATTCAGAAACAGCCCTCTAGTACTTTTCAAACAAGGGGAACCTATATATAAAATTTAAGATTTTGCGATAATGGCTGTCTGTTGTTTTCGGATTGGTCCCAAAATGCAACACCAGGGACCAAGGGAAACCTACATATGAAATTTGAGAAAGATCCCTTCAGTACCTTCTGTAAAATAGCGATAACAAACTTCAATTGGACCTAAATACGAAAATTTGAGAAAGATCCCTTCAGTACTTTCTGAGAAATAGCGATAACAAACTTCAATTGTCAAAATCTAAGATGGCTGCCTGTCGGCCATGTTGTTTTCTGATAGGTCTCAAAATGTAATATGCATAACTAGGCACCAAGGGGAACCTATATATGAAATTTGAGAAAGATCCCTTCAGTACTTTCTCAGAAACAGCGATAACAAACTTCAATTGTCAAAATCCAAGATGGCTGCCTGTCGGCCATGTTGTTTTCCGATAGGTCTCAAAATGCAATATGCATAACTAGGCACCAAGGGAAACCTACATATGAAATTTGAGAAAGATCCCTTCAGCACTTTCTCAGAAATAGCGATAACAAACTTCAATTGTCAAAATCCAAGATGGCTGCCTGTCGGCCATGTTTGTTTTCCGATCGGTCTCAATATGCAATATGCATAACTATGCAATATGCATAACTAGGCACCAAGGGAAATTTACATATGAAATTTGAGAAAGATCCCTTCAGTACTTTCTCAGAAATAGCGATATTAAACTTCAATTGTCAAAATCCAAGATGCCTGCCTGTCGGCCATGTTGTTTTCCGATAGGTCTCAAAATGCAATATGCATAACTAGGCACCAAGGGAAAAATACATATGAAATTTGAGAAAGATCCCTTCATAACTTTCTCAGAAATAGCGAAAACAAACTTCAATTGTCAAAATCCAAGATGGCTGCCTGTCGGCCATGTTGTTTTCCGATTGGTCTCAAAATGTAATATGCATAGCTAGGCACCAAGGGGAGCCTACATATGAAATTTGAGAAAGATCCCTTCAGTACTTTCTCAGAAATAGCGATAACAAACTTCAATTATCAAAATCCAAGATGGATGCCTATCGGCCATGTTGTTTTCCGATTGGTCTCAAAATGCAATATGCATAACTAGGCACCAAGGGGAGCCTACATATGAAATTTGAGAAAGATCCCTTCATTAGTTTCTGAGAAATAGCGATAACAAACTTGAATTGTCAAAATCCAAGATGGCTGCCTGTCAGCCATGTTGTTTGCCGATTGGTCTCAAAATGCAATATGCATAACTAGGCACCAAGGGGAGCCTACATATGAAATTTGAGAAAGATCTCTTCAGCACTTTCTCAGAAATAGCAATAACAAACTTCAATTGTCAAAATCCAAGATGGCTGCCTGTCGGCCATGTTGTTTTCCGATTGGTCTCAAAATGCAATATGCATAACTAGGCACCAAGGGGAGCCTACATATGAAATTTGAGAAAGATCTCTTCAGCACTTTCTCAGAAATAGCGATAACAAACTTTAATTGTCAAAATCCAAGATGGCTGCCTGTCGGCCATGTTGTTTTCCGATTGGTCTCAAAATGTAATATGCATAGCTAGGCACCAAGGGGAGCCTACATATGAAATTTGAGAAAGATCCCTTCAGTACTTTCTCAGAAATAGCGATAACAAACTTCAATTGTCAAAATCCAAGATGGCTGCCTGTCGGCCATGTTGTTTTCCGATTGGTCTCAAAATGCAATATGCATAACTAGGCACCAAGGGGAACCCACATATGAAATTTGAGAAAGATCCCTTCAGTACTTTCTGAGGATTAGCGATAACAAGAATTGTTTACGGACGGACGGAGGGACGGACGGACGGACGGACGGACGGACGGACGGACGGACGGACGACGGACCACGGACGCAGGGCGATTTGAATAGCCCACCATCTGATGATGGTGGGCTAAAAATGTAAACTTTAGCTCCTCGAACAGACATCATTATCTCTAAACATTGGAGGCTGCTCTATTGTGAAATCAACAGGGTGAGTACGGCCATGATAACGAAACGGTTAATCTTACTTTAAATCGATAAAACAAGGACGAACAATTTGAAAAAAAATATATACCAAATATGTCTATGTGGACCCTTAAAAAACAAAGAAAATACGACCTGGTGTTCCAATAGGGTAAGCGTCTTCTGCTTCATCGACGACATCCGAGATACAAATCTAGGTCACAACGACACCCGATATACAAATATAGGTCAACACGACACCCGATATACAAATATAGGTCACCACTACACCCGATATACAAATATAGGTCACTACGACACCCGACATACAAATCTAGGTCACCATGACAGCCGATATACAAATATAGGTCACCACGACACCCGACATACAAATCTAGGTCACCATGACAGCCGAGATACAAATCTAGGTCACAACGACACCCGATATACAAATATAGGACAACACGACACCCGATATACAAATATAGGACAACACGACACCCGATATACAAATATAGGTCACCACTACACCTGATATACAAATATATGTAACCACGACACCCGACATACAAATCTAGGTCACCATGACAGACGATATACAAATCTAGGTCACAACACATCACCCTTCTGTATACCTACTACTCTCTGCCATCCTTTGTTTGTGTGAAGTGTTTTTATGTACTTCCCTGCTCCACTTATCAGTTCTATTGTGTTCCTTGTCCAGTCAGCAATAACAATATTACCCTTACTGTCATATACAACTGTACGAGGATCAAACTTGCCTGGTGTGACCTGTACCTGTATCCCCTCCCCCTGGGCCTGTATCCCCTCCTCCTGGTAGTTGACCAGTGACTGGAGTGTTGAGTTGTACACAATGACACAGTTACCACTCACTACAGTCCCTAGGTAATGGCCAGCTGTCCTCAGCCTACAGTGGTAGAGAGTGAGATGTCCCTAGGTAATGGCCTGCTGTCTTCAGTCTACAGTGGTAGAGAGTGAGATGTCACTAGGTAATGGCCAGCTGTCCTCAGCCTACAGTGGTGGAGAGTGAGATGTCCCTAGGTAATTGCCAGCTGTCCTCAGTCTACAGTGGTAGAGAGTGAGATGTCCCTAGGTAATCGCCAGCTGTCCTCAGCCTACAGTGGTAGAGAGTGAGATGTCCCTAGGTAATGGCCAGCTGTCCTCAGTCTACTGTGATAGAGAGTGAGATGTCCCTAGGTAATGGCCAGCTGTCCTCAGCCTACAGTGGTAGAGTGAGATGTCCCTAGGTAATGGCCAGCTGTCCTCAGCCTACAGTGGTAGGAGTGAGATGTCCCTAGTTAATTGCCAGCTGTCCTCAGTCTACAGTGGTAGAGAGTGAGATGTACCTAGGTAATGGCCAGCTGTCCTCGGCCTACAGTGGTAGAGAGTGAGATGTCCCTAGGTAATGGCCAGCTGTCCTCAGCCTACAGTGGTAGAGAGTGAGATGTCCCTAGGTAACGGCCAGCTGTCCCCAGCCTACAGTGGTAGAGAGTGAGATGTCCCTAGGTAATGGCCACCTGTCCTCAGACTACAGTGGTAGAGAGTGAGATGTCCCTAGGTAATGGCTAGCTGTCCTCAGCCTACAGTGGTAGAGAGTGAGCTGTCCCTAGGTAATGGCCAGTTGTCCCCAGTTTACAGTGGTAGAGAGTGAGATGTCCCTAGGTAATGGCCAGCTGTCCTCGGCCTACAGTGGTAGAGAGTGAGATGTCCCTAGGTAATGGCCAGCTGTCCTCGGCCTACAGTGGTAGAGAGTGAGATGTCCCTAGGTAATGGCCAGCTGTCCTCGGCCTACAGTGGTTGAGAGTGAGATGTCCCTAGGTAATGGCCAGCTGTCCCCAGCCTACAGTGGTAGAGAGTGAGATGTCCCTAGGTCATGGCCAGCTGTCCTCAGCCTACAGTGGTAGAGAGTGAGATGTCCCTAGGTAATGTTCAGATGTCCTCGGCCTACAGTGGTAGAGAGTGAGATGTCCCTAGGTAATGGCCAGCTGTCCTCGGCCTACAGTGGTAGAGAGTGAGATGTCCCTAGGTAATGGCCAGCTGTCCTCGGCCTACAGTGGTAGAGAGTGAGATGTCCCTAGGTAATGGCCACCTGTCCTCAGTCTACAGTGGTAGAGTGAGATGTCCCTAGGTAATGGCCAGCTGTCCTCAGTCTACAGTGGTAGAGAGTGAGATGTCCCTAGTAATGGCCAGCTGTCCTCAGCCTACAGTGGTAAAGAGTGAAATGTCCCTAGGTAATGGCCAGCTGTCCTCAGCCTACAGTGGTAGAGAGTGAGATGTCCCTGGGTAATGGCCAGCTGTCCTCAGTCTACAGTGGTAGAGAGTGAGATGTCCCTAGGTAATGGCCAGCTGTCCTCGGCCTACAGTGGTAGAGAGTGAGATGTCCCTAGGTAATGGCCAGCTGTCCTCAGCCTACAGTGGTAGAGAGTGAGATGTCCCTAGGTAACGGCCAGCTGTCCCCAGCCTACAGTGGTAGAGAGTGAGATGTCCCTAGGTAATGGCCACCTGTCCTCAGACTACAGTGGTAGAGAGTGAGATGTCCCTAGGTAATGGCTAGCTGTCCTCAGCCTACAGTGGTAGAGAGTGAGCTGTCCCTAGGTAATGGCCAGTTGTCCCCAGTTTACAGTGGTAGAGAGTGAGATGTCCCTAGGTAATGGCCAGCTGTCCTCGGCCTACAGTGGTAGAGAGTGAGATGTCCCTAGGTAATGGCCAGCTGTCCTCGGCCTACAGTGGTAGAGAGTGAGATGTCCCTAGGTAATGGCCAGCTGTCCTCGGCCTACAGTGGTTGAGAGTGAGATGTCCCTAGGTAATGGCCAGCTGTCCCCAGCCTACAGTGGTAGAGAGTGAGATGTCCCTAGGTCATGGCCAGCTGTCCTCAGCCTACAGTGGTAGAGAGTGAGATGTCCCTAGGTAATGTTCAGATGTCCTCGGCCTACAGTGGTAGAGAGTGAGATGTCCCTAGGTAATGGCCAGCTGTCCTCAGCCTACAGTGGTAGAGAGTGAGATGTCCCTAGGTAATGGCCAGCTGTCCTCGGCCTACAGTGGTAGAGAGTGAGATGTCCCTAGGTAATGGCCACCTGTCCTCAGTCTACAGTGGTAGAGTGAGATGTCCCTAGGTAATGGCCAGCTGTCCTCAGTCTACAGTGGTAGAGAGTGAGATGTCCCTAGTAATGGCCAGCTGTCCTCAGCCTACAGTGGTAGAGAGTGAAATGTCCCTAGGTAATGGCCAGCTGTCCTCAGCCTACAGTGGTAGAGAGTGAGATGTCCCTGGGTAATGGCCAGCTGTCCTCAGTCTACAGTGGTAGAGAGTGAGATGTCCCTAGGTAATGGCCAGCTGTCCTCGGCCTACAGTGGTAGAGAGTGAGATGTCCCTAGGTAATGGCCAGCTGTCCTCAGCCTACAGTGGTAGAGAATGAGATGTCCCTAGGTAATGGCCAGCTGTCCTCAGTCTACAGTGGTAGAGAGTGAGATGTCACTAGGTAATGGCCAGCTGTCCTCAGCCTACAGTGGTAGAGAGTGAGATGTCACTAGGTAATGGCCAGCTGTCCTCAGCCTACAGTGGTAGAGAGTGAGATGTCACAAGGTAATGGCCAGCTGTCCTCAGTCTACAGTGGTAGAGAGTGATATGTCCCTAGGTAATGGTCAGCTGTCCCCAGCCTACAGTGGTGGAGAGTGAGATGTCCCTAGGTAATGGCCAGCTGTCCTCAGTCTACAGTGGTAGAGAGTGAGATGTCCCTAGGTAATCGCCAGCTGTCCTCAGCCTTCAGTGGTAGAGAGTGAGATGTCCCTAGGTAATGGCCAGTTGTTCTCAGCCTACAGTGGTAGAGAGTGAGATGTCCCTAGGTAATGGCCAGCTGTCCTCGGCCTACAGTGGTAGAGAGTGAGATGTCCCTAGGTAATGGCCAGCTGTCCCCAGCCTACAGTGGTAGAGTGAGATGTCCCTAGGTAATGGCCAGCTGTCCTCAGTCTACAGTGGTAGAGAGTGAGATGTCCCTAGGTAATGGCCAGCTGTCCTCGGCCTACAGTGGTAGAGAGTGAGATGTCCCTAGGTAATGGCCAGCTGTCCTCGGCCTACAGTGGTAGAGAGTGAGATGTCCCTAGGTAATGGCCAGCTGTCCTCGGCCTACAGTGGTAGAGAGTGAGATGTCCCTAGGTAATGGCCAGCTGTCCTCAGTCTACAGTGGTAGAGAGTGAGATGTCATTAGGTAATGGCCAGCTGTCCTCGGCCTACAGTGGTAGAGAGTGAGATGTCCCTAGGTAATGGCCAGCTGTCCTCGGCCTACAGTGGTAGAGAGTGAGATGTCCCTAGGTAATGGCCAGCTGTCCTCGGCCTACAGTGGTAGAGAGTGAGATGTCCCTAGGTAATGGCCAGCTGTCCTCGGCCTACAGTGGTTGAGAGTGAGATGTCCCTAGGTAATGGCCAGCTGTCCCCAGCCTACAGTGGTAGAGAGTGAGATGTCCCTAGGTCATGGCCAGCTGTCCTCAGCCTACAGTGGTAGAGAGTGAGATGTCCCTAGGTAATGGCCAGCTGTCCTCGGCCTACAGTGGTAGAGAGTGAGATGTCCCTAGGTAATGGCCAGCTGTCCTCGGCCTACAGTGGTAGAGAGTGAGATGTCCCTAGGTAATGGCCAGCTGTCCTCGGCCTACAGTGGTAGAGAGTGAGATGTCCCTAGGTAATGGCCACCTGTCCTCAGTCTACAGTGGTAGAGTGAGATGTCCCTAGGTAATGGCCAGCTGTCCTCAGTCTACAGTGGTAGAGAGTGAGATGTCCCTAGTAATGGCCAGCTGTCCTCAGCCTACAGTGGTAGAGAGTGAGATGTCCCTAGGTAATGGCCATCTGTCCTCAGCCTACAGTGGTAGAGAGTGAGATGTCCCTGGGTAATGGCCAGCTGTCCTCAGTCTACAGTGGTAGAGAGTGAGATGTCCCTAGGTAATGGCCAGCTGTCCTCGGCCTACAGTGGTAGAGAGTGAGATGTCCCTAGGTAATGGCCAGCTGTCCTCAGCCTACAGTGGTAGAGAATGAGATGTCCCTAGGTAATGGCCAGCTGTCCTCAGTCTACAGTGGTAGAGAGTGAGATGTCACTAGGTAATGGCCAGCTGTCCTCAGCCTACAGTGGTAGAGAGTGAGATGTCACTAGGTAATGGCCAGCTGTCCTCAGCCTACAGTGGTAGAGAGTGAGATGTCACTAGGTAATGGCCAGCTGTCCTCAGTCTACAGTGGTAGAGAGTGATATGTCCCTAGGTAATGGTCAGCTGTCCCCAGCCTACAGTGTTGGAGAGTGAGATGTCCCTAGGTAATGGCCAGCTGTCCTCAGTCTACAGTGGTAGAGAGTGAGATGTCCCTAGGTAATCGCCAGCTGTCCTCAGCCTTCAGTGGTAGAGAGTGAGATGTCCCTAGGTAATGGCCAGCTGTTCTCAGCCTACAGTGGTAGAGAGTGAGATGTCCCTAGGTAATGGCCAGCTGTCCTCGGCCTACAGTGGTAGAGAGTGAGATGTCCCTAGGTAATGGCCAGCTGTCCCCAGCCTACAGTGGTAGAGTGAGATGTCCCTAGGTAATGGCCAGCTGTCCTCAGTCTACAGTGGTAGAGAGTGAGATGTCCCTAGGTAATGGCCAGCTGTCCTCGGCCTACTGTGGTAGAGTGAGATGTCCCTAGGTAATGGCCATCTGTCCTCAGCCTACAGTGGCAGAGAGTGAGATGTCCCTAGGTAATGGCCAGCTGTCCTCAGCCTACAGTGGTAGAGAGTGAGATGTCCCTACTTAGTGGCCAGCTGTCCTCAGCCTACAGTGGTAGAGTGAGATGTCCCTAGGTAATGGCCACCTGTCCTCGGCCTACAGTGATAGAGAGTGAGATGTCCCTAGGTAATGGCCAGCTGTCCTCAGTCTACAGTGATAGAGAGTGAGATGTCCCTAGGTAATGGCCAGCTGTCCTCAGTCTACAGTGGTAGAGAGGGAGATGTCCCTAGGTAATGGCCAGCTGTCCTCAGCCTACAGTGGTAGAGAGTGAGATGTCCCTAGGTAATGGCCAGTTGTTCTCAGCCTACAGTGGTAGAGAGTGAGATGTCCCTAGGTCATGGCCAGCTGTCCTCAGCCTACAGTGGTAGAGAGTGAGATGTCCCTAGGTAATGGCCAGCTGTCCTCGGCCTACAGTGGTAGAGAGTGAGATGTCCCTAGGTAATGGCCAGCTGTCCTCGGCCTACAGTGGTAGAGAGTGAGATGTCCCTAGGTAATGGCCAGCTGTCCTCGGCCTACAGTGGTAGAGAGTGAGATGTCCCTAGGTAATGGCCACCTGTCCTCAGTCTACAGTGGTAGAGTGAGATGTCCCTAGGTAATGGCCAGCTGTCCTCAGTCTACAGTGGTAGAGAGTGAGATGTCCCTAGTAATGGCCAGCTGTCCTCAGCCTACAGTGGTAGAGAGTGAGATGTCCCTAGGTAATGGCCATCTGTCCTCGGCCTACAGTGGTAGAGAGTGAGATGTCCCTAGGTAATGGCCAGCTGTCCTCGGCCTACAGTGGTAGAGAGTGAGATGTCCCTAGGTAATGGCCAGCTGTCCTCAGCCTACAGTGGTAGAGAGTGAGATGTCCCTAGGTAATGGCCAGCTGTCCTCAGCCTACAGTGGTAGAGAGTGAGATGTCCCTAGGTAATGGCCAGCTGTCCTCAGTCTACAGTGGTAGAGAGTGAGATGTCACTAGGTAATGGCCAGCTGTCCTCAGCCTACAGTGGTAGAGAGTGAGATGTCACTAGGTAATGGCCAGCTGTCCTCAGTCTACAGTGGTAGAGAGTGATATGTCCCTAGGTAATGGCCAGCTGTCCCTAGCCTACAGTGGTGGAGAGTGAGATGTCCCTAGGTAATGGCCAGCTGTCCTCAGTCTACAGTGGTAGAGAGTGAGATGTCCCTAGGTAATCGCCAGCTGTCCTCAGCCTTCAGTGGTAGAGAGTGAGATGTCCCTAGGTAATGGCCAGCTGTTCTCAGCCTACAGTGGTAGAGAGTGAGATGTCCCTAGGTAATGGCCAGCTGTCCTCGGCCTACAGTGGTAGAGAGTGAGATGTCCCTAGGTAATCGCCAGCTGTCCTCAGCCTTCAGTGGTAGAGAGTGAGATGTCCCTAGGTAATGGCCAGCTGTTCTCAGCCTACAGTGGTAGAGAGTGAGATGTCCCTAGGTAATGGCCAGCTGTCCTCGGCCTACAGTGGTAGAGAGTGAGATGTCCCTAGGTAATGGCCAGCTGTCCCCAGCCTACAGTGGTAGAGTGAGATGTCCCTAGGTAATGGCCAGCTGTCCTCAGTCTACAGTGGTAGAGAGTGAGATGTCCCTAGGTAATGGCCAGCTGTCCTCGGCCTACTGTGGTAGAGTGAGATGTCCCTAGGTAATGGCCATCTGTCCTCAGCCTACAGTGGCAGAGAGTGAGATGTCCCTAGGTAATGGCCAGCTGTCCTCAGCCTACAGTGGTAGAGAGTGAGATGTCCCTACTTAGTGGCCAGCTGTCCTCAGCCTACAGTGGTAGAGTGAGATGTCCCTAGGTAATGGCCACCTGTCCTCGGCCAACAGTGATAGAGAGTGAGATGTCCCTAGGTAATGGCCAGCTGTCCTCAGTCTACAGTGATAGAGAGTGAGATGTCCCTAGGTAATGGCCAGCTGTCCTCAGTCTACAGTGGTAGAGAGGGAGATGTCCCTAGGTAATGGCCAGCTGTCCTCAGCCTACAGTGGTAGAGAGTGAGATGTCCCTAGGTAATGGCCAGTTGTTCTCAGCCTACAGTGGTAGAGAGTGAGATGTCCCTAGGTCATGGCCAGCTGTCCTCAGCCTACAGTGGTAGAGAGTGAGATGTCCCTAGGTAATGGCCAGCTGTCCTCGGCCTACAGTGGTAGAGAGTGAGATGTCCCTAGGTAATGGCCAGCTGTCCTTGGCCTACAGTGGTAGAGAGTGAGATGTCCCTAGGTAATGGCCAGCTGTCCTCGGCCTACAGTGGTAGAGAGTGAGATGTCCCTAGGTAATGGCCACCTGTCCTCAGTCTACAGTGGTAGAGTGAGATGTCCCTAGGTAATGGCCAGCTGTCCTCAGTCTACAGTGGTAGAGAGTGAGATGTCCCTAGTAATGGCCAGCTGTCCTCAGCCTACAGTGGTAGAGAGTGAGATGTCCCTAGGTAATGGCCATCTGTCCTCGGCCTACAGTGGTAGAGAGTGAGATGTCCCTAGGTAATGGCCAGCTGTCCTCGGCCTACAGTGGTAGAGAGTGAGATGTCCCTAGGTAATGGCCAGCTGTCCTCAGCCTACAGTGGTAGAGAGTGAGATGTCCCTAGGTAATGGCCAGCTGTCCTCAGCCTACAGTGGTAGAGAGTGAGATGTCCCTAGGTAATGGCCAGCTGTCCTCAGTCTACAGTGGTAGAGAGTGAGATGTCCCTAGGTAATGGCCAGCTGTCCTCAGCCTACAGTGGTAGAGAGTGAGATGTCACTAGGTAATGGCCAGCTGTCCTCAGTCTACAGTGGTAGAGAGTGATATGTCCCTAGGTAATGGCCAGCTGTCCCTAGCCTACAGTGGTGGAGAGTGAGATGTCCCTAGGTAATGGCCAGCTGTCCTCAGTCTACAGTGGTAGAGAGTGAGATGTCCCTAGGTAATCGCCAGCTGTCCTCAGCCTTCAGTGGTAGAGAGTGAGATGTCCCTAGGTAATGGCCAGCTGTTCTCAGCCTACAGTGGTAGAGAGTGAGATGTCCCTAGGTAATGGCCAGCTGTCCTCGGCCTACAGTGGTAGAGAGTGAGATGTCCCTAGGTAATGGCCAGCTGTCCTCGGCCTACTGTGGTAGAGTGAGATGTCCCTAGGTAATGGCCATCTGTCCTCAGCCTACAGTGGCAGAGAGTGAGATGTCCCTAGGTAATGGCCAGCTGTCCTCAGCCTACAGTGGTAGAGAGTGAGATGTCCCTACTTAGTGGCCAGCTGTCCTCAGCCTACAGTGGTAGAGTGAGATGTCCCTAGGTAATGGCCACCTGTCCTCGGCCTACAGTGATAGAGAGTGAGATGTCCCTAGGTAATGACCAGCTGTCCTCAGTCTACAGTGATAGAGAGTGAGATGTCCCTAGGTAATGGCCAGCTGTCCTCAGTCTACAGTGGTAGAGAGGGAGATGTCCCTAGGTAATGGCCAGCTGTCCTCAGCCTACAGTGGTAGAGAGTGAGATGTCCCTAGGTAATGGCCAGTTGTTCTCAGCCTACGGTGGTAGAGAGTGAGATGTCCCTAGGTCATTGCCAGCTGTCCTCAGCCTACAGTGGTAGAGAGTGAGATGTCCCTAGGTAATGGCCAGTTGTTCTCAGCCTACAGTGGTAGAGAGTGAGATGTCCCTAGGTAATGGCCAGTTGTTCTCAGCCTACAGTGGTAGATAGTGGGATGTCACTAGGTAATGGCCAGCTGTCCTCAGTCTACAGTGTTAAAGAGTGAGATGTCCCTCGGTAATGGCCAGCTGTCCTCAGCCTACAGTGGTAGAGAGTGAGATGTCCCTAGGTAATGGCCAGCTGTCCTCAGTCTACAGTGGTAGAGAGTGAGATGTCCCTAGGTAATGGCCAGCTGTCCTCAGCCTTTAGTGGTAAAAAGGGAGATGTCGCTACGTTATGTTCACAGCCTACAGTGGTAGAGAGTGAGATGTCATTCGGCCATGGCAAGCTGTCCTCAGCTTACGGTTGTAGAGAGCTAGAGGTCATGATCTGTAATCAAGGACACTACAGATTCTTCAACATCAGCCTCTTATCTCGATCTTTACTTACAACGTAACAAGGACAGTACAGACCCTTCAACACCAGCCTCTTATCTCGTTCTTTACTTTAAATGTAACAAAAGTACTATATACTTCTCAACATGAGCCTCTTGCCTCGATTCTTACTTATAACGTTACAAGGACACTACAGACTCTTCAACATCAGACGCTTACCTCGATCTTTACTAACAATGTCACAAGGACACTATAGACCCTTCAACATCAGCCTCTTACCTCGATCTTTACTTACAACGTAACAAGGACACAACAGACCCTTCAACATCAGCCTCTTACCTCGATCTTTACTTATAAAGTAACAAGGCCACTATAGACTCTTAAACATCAGCCACTTACCTCGATCTTTACTTATAACGTAACAAGGACACTACAGACTCTTAAACATCAGCCTCTTACCTCGATCTTTACTTACAACGTAACAAGGACACAACAGAGCCTTCAACATCAGCCACTTACCTCGATCTTTACTTACAACGTAACAACGTCACTATAGACTCTTAAACATCAGCCACTTACCTCGATCTTTACTTATAACGTGTAGAAGTTGAGGAAAATCGTTAGGTAGATTTTGGCTGTCGTCTGCTTACCGTAATCTGGTTTATCCATGTGTTCCTATACCGGAAGTTTATACCATTCGGAACTCTGTATTTACTCTAGCAGCGGAAGTGTTCCGAACAATTTGGCGCGAATATTGCACGTGCGGATCGCCGCGGTTGCCTATTTAAGCCGGTGCATCGCTATTGTTCGGCAGTCAGAATTAAAGTCTTGACAAGACTGGTTTGGCTCTCTTTCCCTGATAGGAATAGCTGTAGGTAGATCATGTAGGGTGTTGCTAGATCTAATTATGTTAGGGTATAGGGAATAGAATAGCTTACCAGTCACAGTCATTAGGGGTACATGTAGGTTTCACGTCAGTCATGTAGTCGTCAGTATATTTCGACTCTGAATTGTTTGTAGGTTTTTATACCGTCGTCTATCATATAGGAGTATGGCCGTGTAGCCGTTAGTATTTTCTAGAACTAGGACCATGTGGCCGAGAGTTCACTAGACACTACTGTCACGTCAGAGTATGTGCGTTGGAGTGTATGACAGAGTGGTATAATTTGTCTATATGTCGGTGTGTTTTACACATTACTAGGGTTGTATAATAAAACTACCTGAACTTGATATATCTTGAGTTTGTGTTTATTTGCCAGACTTCACGTACAAATTATGGCTCAGAAAGTAAGACCCTGACGGACCCAAGATCACCGAACCTGGGTATAAATATTTTAAAGGTGTCGGTTTGAGGTGAAAAGCCGATCCTTTTACATAACGTAACAAGGACACAACAGACCCTTCAACATCAGCTACTTACCTCGATCTTTACTTATAAAGTAACAAGGCCACTATAGACTCTTAAACATCAGCCACTTACCTCGATCTTTACTTACAACGTAACAAGGACACTACAGACCCTTCAACATCAGCCTCTTACCTCGATCTTTACTTACAACGTAACAGGGACACTACAGACCCTTCAACATCAGCCTCTTACCTCGATCTTTACTTATAACGTAACAAGGACACTACAGACCCTTAAACATCAGCCACTTACCTCGATCTTTACTTACAACGTAACAAGGACACTACAGACCCTTCAACATCAGCCTCTTACCTCGATCTTTACTTATAACGTAACAAGGACACTACAGACCCTTAAACATCAGCCACTTACCTCGATCTTTACTTACAACGTAACAAGGACACTACAGACTCTTCAACACCAGCCGCTTACCTCAATCTTTACTTACAACATAACGAGCAAGTTAACTTTTAACTAAGCTCACTGGTAACCGTTACGTTATAACTTTTAACTAAGCTCACTGGTAACCGTTACGTTATATGATTTAATTTTCCCAACTGTTAATTTTCCATTTCTTTACGTTACCTTCCATGTGTATCCCTTAGGAACCTCGTAATCAGTTTTCAAGCATTTTCCCGGAGATGATCTTGTTTTTTCTCATCAGCATTTTGGTGGTATACCATTAAGCTTCCATTTCTTTCTATTTTCTATTCAGTTGATACAATGATGCATTTCTTTTAAGACGAACGTACTTTATATATTTACGCGCCGGGGTACCGATTTAGTACGATACATGATCAGTTTTTAACCGTCAACATTAGTTGGTCGTGTATCATTTAGAAATTATTAAGCGAATGGAAATGATATATAAATTTAATTTTGATAAGTCTATGTGTGTTTAGCGGAATATGTTTCTGACTACGACTATGTTTTGATTTGATTAACTGAAACCCCTTTGTATCGCCACCCCATTACACAGCCTAAATTGGCAAAAAGTAAATAAATACATAATAAATAAATAAAAAGCAGTCTTTCTAGATATGTTCCTAAAACTATACTTACAGTGATTTGATAATTTATGATTAATATGTGCACATATATATAGATTTAAATAGTACTTCGTGTAAGTTTAACAACATTTAGGGAATATGTACACCTTTGGGTATTGATAAGTCACTTGACACAGAACTTGACCGTTGTTATTTCATTTCTAATATGAATAAGTATTGGAAGTAAATTCTTCCTGTAAATAATTCCTACGGCAGTCAGTGTCGCGATTCAAAGAGTATTGCTCAAATCTACTTGAGTATCTGTTTCCCAGTAGATAGGTATATGGAGAGAGTTTGAGGAGGATACACTTGGACCATATGGTACTTATCCTTGTCCATATAATGACCTAAGTATTACACAATTTCAGCAGGTCACGAGGGGTCACTTTATTTTTCCTCATGTATCAACACTGCGGATGTCTGTGTGACGATACAAAGAACATTGGTCGTATCTCTATAGGGAACAACCAACCAATTGAAAAAATAGATTTTTGAAACAGCCCCTGTCAGTATAGAAAGTTGAGCCAAGGATAAAATGTCTGGCAGCCACTGATTGGCCAGTATGTTATGAAGCGAGAAAATAGATATGTAGCCTGATAGGTAACTATCAATACGAAATGTTGATATTAATTTCAGAAGTCCGATTGATTTTTTCCCCAAAAGTTCAGGTAATAACAATTAACAGGTAAACATTTAAGATTTTTGAGAATTTTTACTGCGAAATTTACCCATTTTCAAAATGGCTACCCTGGAGAAAATTTGAGCTGAAGGACCCAACTTTTTTTTTTTTTTTTGATTAGGTGTTATATCAGACCCTAAACTTTTGTTATAAACCATAATTGTCATATTGAATTCAAGAATTTGAATGAAATACTCCAAAACGTTAACACTAAAGTCTATGGGAAAACAATTGGTTGGTTGGTCTCTATAAGACTCTGTCTGAGAGGTTGGCGGAGGTCCACTTGTATTAAGTGGTATATATCCGAGTCACGATAATGAAATAATAATTTTCATTTTCATTTTATGTATAGACTAGAAAATCCAAACTTTTTATTAGTAAACGTAGCATTGTAACCCGTCTATTTTTCCCGCCAAAATTTAAAATTATCAAAAAAATATTTAAATTTAAGTGTTTTTTGTTCAATACTCTGACACATACTGACTGGATAATTAGCACACACACAGTACTTCATTTATTAGCAGCTACTTAAGAAATGTGTTGAGTGAAACCGTTCAATCTAGAGCATGGAATTAAAAAGTGTTATCCTTGAAGCGGTAATGAAGCGGGAAATGCCATTCCCCATAACCACGGAGTTTGCCTAATTCCCCATAAGCATGGTTTTGCGAGTAAGAGAGCGAGACAGTGAGCGAGAGAGTGTGAGAGAGAGCGAGACAGTGAGCGAGAGAGAGAGAGAGAGAGAGAGAGAGAGAGAGAGAGAGAGAGAGAGAGCGAGAGTGAGAGAGAGAGAGAGAGACAGACAGACAGACAGACAGACAGACAGAGTTGCCTTTTATTACATGCAGATGCAAAAGTACAAGGAATGAAAAAGGTCTGGGATTCATTAAAAGAAGTATATTTCCAGGATAGGTTTCCAATCTGTCCAGTTATTTTCAAGCTTTCATCTTAAGTTGATGTTTTATTTTACTGTTCCTTATATGTTCTCGACAAGTACATCGTTTTTGATGACTTTATATGTGTATAGAGACTCAAGAGGGACTAGAAATTATATTTGTTTTGAAATGAACAGTGTTAGTCAGTGAAAATTGCGGTAACAATTCTAGTATTCTAACAAATTTTTGCAATAAATCAATACACTGTATCAAACTCAAACTCCTCATTTCATTTCTTCATCCCAGTACGTAGGTGATCGGGCTGTTATAAGGTAAAGTCTTTTGATACGTTTTCACTCTTGGGGAATATTGCAAAATAAAGAAGCGGTAAAAAGGTTGTGATGTTCTTTCTATCTGAAAATCGTTTATACAGAGAGAAAGTCCTACAAATATGCACTTGAAAAATCTAAAGAAAATCTTGCAAATGTTATTGATGATATGTTAATTTTGAACAGTTATAGGGAAATAGAAAGAAGTAAATTCGAATATAAAAAATCTAGAAATTAATAGTGGCAGAAATCACACCCTAGAGGGTGACAGAGAAATAACACTCTAGGGGCTGACAGAGAAATCATACCCTTGAGGCTGACAGAAATCATACCCTGGGGGTGAAAGAGAAATCATACCCTAGGAGGTGACAGAGAAATCATACCCTAGGGACTGACAGAGAAATCAAACCCTTGAGGCTGACAGAAATCATACCCTGGGGTGACAGAGAAATCATACCCTAGGAGGTGACAGAGAAATCATACCCTAGGGACTGACAGAGAAATCATACCCTAGGGGTGACAGAGAAATTATACCCTAGGGATGACAGAGAAATCATACCCTAGGGATGACAGAGAAATCATACCCTAGGGGTGACAGAGAACTCACACCCTATGGGTGACAGAGAAATCATACCCTAGGGGTAACAGAGAACTCACACCCTAGGGGTGACAGAGAAATTATACCCTAGGGGTAACAGAGATATCACACCCTAGGGATGACAGAGAAATTATACCCTAGGGATGACAGAGAACTCACACCCTATGGGTGACAGAGAAATCATACCCTAGGGATTGACAGAGATATCACACCCTATGGGTAACAGAGAACTCACACCCTATGGGTGATAGAGAAATCATACCCTAGGGATTGACAGAGATATCACACCCTATGGGTAACAGAGAACTCACACCCTAGGGATGACAGAGAAATCATACCCTAGGGATGACAGAGAAATCATATCCTAGGGGTGACAGAGAACTCACACCCTATTTGTGACAGAGATATCACACCCTAGGGGTGACAGAGAACTCACACCCTATTTGTGACAGAGATATCACACCCTAGGGGTGACAGAGAAATCAAACTTTAGGGGGTGACAGAGAAATCATACCCTAGGGGATGACAGAGAAATCACACCCTAGGGGATGACAGAGAAATCACACCCTAGGGATTGACAGAGAAATCACACCCTAGGGGGTGACAGAACATCACAACCTAACGATTGACAGAGAAATCACAACCTAGGGGTGACAGAGA